>NC_134355.1:483593822-483893822 GCF_048569485.1 Anomaloglossus baeobatrachus
AATGAGATTGTATATACGATATTGATGCGATAACTATTCGCACGTCAATCGCTATCATTAAAAAAAATCATTCTGTCTAATAAAACCTTAACAGTTCATGCTGCTGCAACCTAAAACCAAAAGTCCTTTGTCAGCGCTGCATTTATTATATTCCCTATTGATACCATTGTTAGCTACATTAGCTGTAGGAATAGCTGCTGGAGGAGGGATAGGTTTGGGTTAGAGGCACATGTGATGCCCCTGGACTATCAGGTCGTCACAGGGTATTGCACAATCTACCCTCCCGTGCAGTATCCAGCTCCCTCTTGGTTATGGGTCCCTAACCAAATGGTGTTGCCTACATCAGCTAATCAAATCCTAGAAACACCCTGCACCACACCCACCAGACACACCAGTGGACGGCTTGAGCGGAATAGAGTCGCCCACCGGGGGGTCAGGGAGGGGAGGTGAGGAGTGTAGTCAGTGAGCCGGAGAGTGAGTTAGTGAGTGGTGGTGAGAGAGTAGCCCTCGAGCTGTGAGGAGCTCTGAGGAGGTCGGGAGCGGTGACTCCCATAAGGAAACTGTCTAGGTTGCAGATGGTGGTCTGGGCCTAGAGGAAAGGCCCCCGGTCGCAGGGGATCGTGGCAAGGGGCTCAAATCTGTCGAGCAGGACAGCCAGCGGCCTTACACCATCACCGGGCTGGGACCAAGGCACGACGGGGTACGTGAACCCTAGGTCGGGGAGTAGCTGCATGCAACTCGATAATTTACCCGTGGAGAACGGAGCCTTCAAGATTCGTTCCCAACCGCTCCAAAATCCGGGCACTAGCGCAACGAGGGGGATAGGACTTTCCATCCAAAAACGGTCCAGAAAATCCCAAGCGTGAGCCCTGAGAGCAAGCTCCCATACTTAGCACCATTGGGGACGGGACCCGAACTAGCTCCCCTCAGCGGCAGCGGTGTCCAGAGACTTTATTTACCCAGTTGTCGGTGTCAGTGTAATGGACTGAGTGAGTACAAGAGTGATCCCTGCATCCCTCGGCCTTATCCCCCACACCGAGTCCTGGGGCATTCCCCCTACCCGTGGAGGGTTCTGACACCTTGCTGCCCTGTTCCATCACCCCCAGGAACTCCCAACTGCAGCAATGGTACTCCTAATTACCACACACCATGGGTGGCGTCACAAACTCTATAATCCCTTGTAATTACCCCCTTCATTTGAGTGGTTGCACGACCCCCGGTGTCCGGAGACCCTCGAGCCACTGAGAACCCGGATCCGAGCAGCTCGGCTGCTGCCACCACACATACAGGCAGGAATTATAGCCTTACAGTCCTTGTTGCTGCACCCTCAAAACAAAAGTCATTTTCAGGGCTACATCTGTTATATTCCCTATTAATACTGCTGTATGGTACATTCAGTGTAGGGATAATTGCTTGAGGAGGAATAGGTTTGGATTAAAGACATATCAGCAGGGATTATAGCCTTAGGCTATGTTCGCACGTTGCGTTTTTTACCGCGTTTCTGCAGCGTTTTTAGCAGCAGCGTTTTTGCGCTAAAACGCATACGTTTTTCTTTTCCAGCAAAGTCTATGGGAAAAGCAGAAATCCTGTATGCACTTTGCTTTTTTTTCTGCAGCGTTTAATTTGCATATTTGTGGTCAAAAACCATGCTGAAAAAGAAGCAGCATGTCAGTTGTTTTTGCCATTTCTGCAGCGTTTCCTTAACATTGGAGTCAATGAGAAATGGCAAAATGCAACCAAAAGCACAATTCCTGCGTTTTTCATGCTTTTTACCTGCTTTTCCACTGCGTTTTTGGCTCCAAAAACGCATGCTTTTCTGGCCAAAAATTAATTGGTTCTAATGTTCCTTTACACACACACAATAACCGAAAATTTAAATGTTAAAAAATAATAAACTTCACCTATTTTTCGGTTAAAATGTGCATAACCACTATTTTATCATTAAAATTGATAATTTCCCATATAGTTTTATTAAAAGTTAATTTTATACTTTTTTTCTCTTTTTTCATTCTTTTTGACTATTTCAACTTTATTTCTCAGTGTCTTGATCTACAAAACGCATCTGCAGAAACGCAGGTGAAAACGCAGGTAAAAAGCGCTGAAAACGCACTAAAAACGCGGTAAAAACGCATGCGTTTTTAGCGCTTAAAAATGGTCAAAAGCCATTTGGTCAAAATCCAAGGGAAATAAAACGTGCAGAATAAACTGCAGGTACTCCGACGCAACGTGCGAACATAGCCTTAGAGTCCTTGCTGCTGCAGCCTAAAACCAAAAGTCCCTTGTTAGGGTTAGATCTATTCTATTCTCTATTAATGCCATTTTTAGCTGAATTCTCTGTTGGGATAGCTGCTGGAGGAGGGATATAATTGGATCAGAGGCATATAGGCAGAAATTTTAGACTTACACACCTTGCTGCTGCAACCTAAAACCAAAAGTCCCTTGTTAAGGCTACATCTAATATACTCCTTATTAATACCATTGTTTCCTGTATTCAGTGTAGGGATAGCTGCTGGAGGAGGAATAGGATTGGATTAGAGGCATATAGGCAGGGTTTATAGCCTTAGAGTCCTTGCTGCTGCACCATAGAACTAAACGTCTTTTTCAGGACTACATCTATTATATTCTATATTAATACCATTCTTAGTTGCATTCACTGTAGTGATGGCTGCTGGAGGAGGGATAGGTTTGGATTAGAGGCATACAGGCAGGGATTTATCGCCTTACAGTCCTTGCTGCTGCAACCTAATACCAAAAGACCTTTGTCAGGGCTACATCTATTATACTCCCTATTAATACCATAAAGTTTGAAGACATAAATCATTTCATAATTTAATATGTGCCAGGCGTGTAGTAAGGGACGCTGAAGAGGACGTGTTGCTGATGGTGCACACAGCGACCGAGGTTGTGGGCCAGCTGAAGCTGCACCTTCTTGAGGAACCAATAAACACACTCATTCATGGTACCTATCTTCCTGTCACACTTTGCAGGTGGCTCAGGACACCTGAAGCCAGAACAGTGCAAACAGGTGGTTGGTTGGATTGCAGATAATGCTTCCAGAAGGTTTTCCAGCATCTGTCTTCCACATGGTCTACTCTCACTAGCCAAGATTTTGGACAACATAATCCTCACCCTGATCCTCCTTCCTCCCACCATGACAAGTCCCAGGAGACAAGTGATTACATCCTCGGACACTCCGAGGAGCTCTTTAAATTTCCATTTATTGATTCTGGCCCTTTTGCTCTGCATATTTCAAGAGGGACATAAGGAGATTGTGTGTAGGGATGCCCAAATATTTGAGTAACCACAGTGAGAAGAAGATTATGGTGGGGAACGGCAATTAGTGTCTCATGAGGGAGATGATGATGAGACAGTTGCAAACTAGTGATGTTGCTAAGTCAACAAATAAGGAGAAGGACCAGAGTGCAGAAGTGGTAACCCTGCTTTACACGCTGCAATTATTCGTGTGATCGCATTTGCGATTGCACCCGCCCCCATCGTTTGTGCGGCACAGGCAATTTGTTGCCCGTATCGCACAATGTTGTAACCCCCCGTCACACGTACTTACCTTCCAAACGACCTCGCTGTGGGCGGCGAACATCCACTTCCTGAAGGGGGAGGGATGTTCGGTGTCATAGGGACGTCACACAGCGGCCGGCCAATAGAAGCGGAGGGGCGAAGATGAGCGGGACGTAACATCCCGCCCACCTACTTCCTTCCGCATTGCAGGCGGGACGCAGGCAAGCTGCAGTTCATCGTTCCCGGGGTGTCACACGGAGCGATGTGTGCTGCCTCAGGAACAATGAACAACCGGACATTCGATTTTATGAAAATGAGCGACGTGTCAACGAGCAACGATAAGGTGAGTATTTTTGCTCGTTAACACTCGCTCGTAGCTGTTACACGCTAGGATATGTCATACGATGACAGATGTGCGTCACTAATGACGTGACCCCGACGACATATCGTATGATATATCGTAGCGTGTAAAGCCCGCTTAAGACAAGGTGGTGGAAGATGAAGTCACTGATCAAACCTGCGCAGCTGCCATGCAGAGCAAGGACAGCAGAGTGGCAAGAATCAGTAGCACCGCAACAAGCAGGAAGAGGCAGTGTAGTAGCCAGAGGGATAAGCAGGGCAACTGTTCCAAAGAGCTCGCACAAGTGGCAAGTTCCCAGGGAATGGGTTTGGTGTTCCCCAGTCTAGCGCTTTTTGATAGACAGTGCAGATGGTAAAAAAAATGGTCAATTGCAACCTGTGCCATACCAAAATCAGCAGAGGCCTGACCACTATAAGTCTAACAATCAAGAGCATGTTCAGGCACATGTCATCTGAGCAACAAACACCTGGATTCACAATCAGTGTCTGCGGGGGATGACCCCTGCCTCTTCCCCTGTTCTATGTGTTTGCCAATCCCCATGTCCAGGACACAGGATACCTCCCGCCCTACACCTGTTGTTGCACATTTGCAACCACCATCAGCAACCACGTACACTTCCTTGTCCCAGCGCAGCTTTCAGCTATCCCTACCCAGGCCTTGGAATGGAATATGAATTATTAAGCCACCTGCTGATCAGCCAGACTGATCGCCCTAGAAATGCTGTCATTTAGGCTTGTGGACATCGAGACTTTCTGCAACCTCATGGCAGTAGCCATCCCTCTATACTCGGTCCCCAGCCACCACTAATTGTCTTGGTGTTCCATCCCTGCCTCCACAAGCACATGTCCCTTCACATCACCTCTACCCTGACCAACGCAGTTACTGAGAAGGTCCACTTATCACTGACACATGGACAAGTGCTTGTGGTCAGGGATGCTACATTTCCCTGACGGCACACGGGGTGAATCTTGTGGAAGCTGGAACCGAGTTGGACTATGGGACAGCTCACATTCTACCAGCACCTAGGATTGCGGATCCTAGCCCCATAAGGGTTTCTCCACCTCCTGCACCAGTTCCTCCACCCCCTCCTTCTCATCCTCTATCTTTAATTGTTGTCCATATCAGTCACAGTGGGAAGCACTGTAGCACTGCCTTGGTGAAGTGGCAACAAGCTTTGCTAAATTTGTGCAAAAATGAAGGGGGTATTTTCTTTCAGTTTTTTATTTAGTTTGCCTTATTCATTCATTCATTATACCGAAAAGAATGTTTCTTAACATTCTTGTCTGTAAAATAAATTTTATGTTCGGTTTTGTATGTTTTATTGTTAGCCCATAAAAGTGGAGTAATACTCTTACAACATCATTCCCAGCAGCTACCTGAGAGTCAGAGATGCATCCAGGTATCTTCCCCATGGAAGGATTCTCCCATGCCAGTGGAAAGCAGTGGACGGTCATGTGAGCACAAGTATGCCGGGTACGGCACATCTGCCTCACTGATTTGAACAGGAGCGGATGTGCAGTACCTGGATGCGGCCACTGCCAGAAGACAAAGCAGATCCGCGATTGAGCACTTCAGGCCATCTGCTACCATCAGTGGTACTTTGAACAGCCAATTGGCAGGGGGGGCCGAAACCTGTCCGATCAGATATTGATGACATATCCTAAGGATATGTCATAAGTGTTAATTAAAGTATTAGACAACATCTTTAATATAGCCATGCATAACATAAGTAACAATTCATAACTTGTAAGATTATGTACGGAATCGGAACTAATAACAGCACAGGTACCAATCACCAGAACCATCAGAGGTACTGAAGTACAGTACATAATTAGAATTCCCATTAGATCAGAATCACAGCATCACAACCCCCAGCAGTAAATAAATTTATCACCAGAACCAACAGCAGTAAATAAATTCATCATCAGAACCATCAGCAGTACAGAAATACATCACTAGCACCACCAGCAGTACAGATATACATCCATATAACACATTAGTACAGAAACACAGCATTAAAACCCTCATCATTACAGATATACATCACCAGAACTACCATCAGTATATGGTACATCAATTGTAATTTCATATCAGTCCCATATACATTTGTATTATTACATAAACCCACAACTTTCAGTACTTGCTTAACAATGGTAAAGAAATACTGGGAGTTATCAGTGATTGTCAGACTACGGACCATACAGGAATCACAGTACTTATGAGAATTAGTCAGTATCACAAATAATCATTTACATCCAGGTACCTTATAGATGAAGTTATCTCTGATCCAAGTCATCTCTTTCTTTTCTTCATCTTGATCAGACTTCCATCTTCTCCAGTCTTCTGCAGCACATCCAGACAAGATACCTTTAAAAATAACAAAATGATTATAATACTCCTATATAAAAATGTTTGCCCTACGTTGTGCACCTGAAAAAATAATTGCCACTCACTGTGTTCTCTTCACAAAATATGATGCACACACTGTCCCTTTATTGGTACATGCCCACCACAGTGCCTTCTACTTTCCATACTAAGCCCCTCATCATGCACCCTTCCTCTCTATGGCCTCACACTGTCCCCCCCATGCTGCCCCCTCTCCATAGGTCCCCACTACTCCTGCTCCCTCACATTTCTTCCATTCCATACTGTCTACTCACTACCACCGCACTCATTCCCCCTCACTCCCCATACTGTGTCCACATATATTTCCACCATGCTCCCCATACTGTATACTCAGAATTCCCCCCTTTCTCACATACAGTCCTGAAATTTCCCATACTGTGTCCTCAGAATTTATTTTCACCGTTTCCTCTCCATACTGTATTCGTATGCACTCCTCCCTCGCTCCTCATAACATTTCCCCTTCACAATCTCTCCCCATACTCTCTTCATATATAACTTCCCCTTCCCCACCCTCTCTTCCCATGCTGTGTGGCCATATATACATTCCCCCTCTTAACCTTCTCTCCCCATACTGTGTGGCCATATATACAGTACTACTCCTTACCCACCCTCTATCCCCATACTGTGTTCATACATATATATTCTCCCTCCCCACACTGTGGCCACATATAAAAATCCCCCACCCTGCCCACACTGCGGCTGCATATACAGTACAGACCAAAACTTTGGACACACTTTGTCATTCAAAGAGTTTTCTTTATTTTCAGGACTCTGAAAATTGTAGATTCACATTGAAAGCATCAAAACTATGATTAAAACATGTGGAATTAAATACTTAAAAAAGTGTGAAACAACTGAAAATATGTCTTATATTCTAGGTTTTTCAAAGAAGCCACCTTTTGCTTTCATTACTATTTTGCACACTCTTTGCATTCTCTTGATGAGCTTCAAGAGGTAGTTACCAGAAATGGTTTTCCAACAGTCTTGAAGGAGTTCCCAGAGATGCTTAGCACTTGTTGTTGGCCCTTTTCCCTTCACTCTGCGGTCCAGCTCACTCCAAACCATCTCGATTAGGTTCAGGTCTGGTGACTGTGGAGACCAGGTCATCTGGCGTAGCACCCCATCACTCTCCTTCTTAGTCAAATAGCCCTTACACAGCCTGGAGGTGTGTTTGGGATCATTGTCCTGTTGATAAATAAATGATGGTACAACTAAACGCAAACCAGATGGAATAGCACGCCGCTGCAAGATGCTGTGGTAGGCATGCTGGTTCTGTATGCCTTCAATTTTGAATAAATCCAAAACAGTGTCACCAGCAAAGCACCCCCACACCATCACACCTCCTCCTCCATGCTTCATGGTGGGAAGCAGCCATGTAGAGTCCATCCGTTCACCTTTTCTACAAAGACACGGTGGTTGGATCCAAAGATCTTAAATTTGGACTCATCAGACCAAAGCACAGATTTCCACTGGTCTAATGTCCATTCCTTGTGTTCTTTAGCCCAAGCAAGTTTCTTCTGCTTGTTGCCTGTCCTTAGCAGTGGTTTCCTATCATCTATTTTACTATGAAGGCCTGCTGCACAAAGTCTCCTCTTAACAGTTGTTCTAAAGATGAGAAGGTGTGTCCAAACTTTTGGTCTGTACTGTACATTCCTCCACTCACCCTCCCCCCATTTTGTTTTTGTATATACTTCCTTCATCATCCTCTGTTGTTCCTCTTTGGTGTCTTCAACTCACACTGGAGCACTTACCACCAGCGGTGTTTGCTGCCTCACCGGCGCTGACGAATGACGTCAGCAGTGTAATCAACTGACCTGATGACAATGTTAATGTAGGTCTGAACCAGATGTGCCATCAGTCAGGGTTCAATTGTACTCACGTCTGAAAGACGCAAGTACAATTGATCTCAGGGAGCCGTATGCTACACTTGCTCTGAGTTCAGTTGTCAGCTTGACTCAGAATAGCTGGCTCCCACTAAAGAGGGCACCAAAACGCACCCACCAGGGAGACTCCTTGACAGACGGCACCATCCTGACAGCTCCGCCCTGGGAACGTGCCCCGCAAGCCCCTACCTAGATACGCCTCTAACTTTATTATATATTATACCACACTTCTTATCATTCTATTCTCTGAATGTGTTATTTTTACTTCACTTACTGGAATGTTTCCTTTCAAAGCAGTTTCAACCATGATGTCACCAGAGGCTGGGGCTGCACTCACTTCCCTGCAGAAACTATTGCCCCTCTTGGAAAAGGACGTCATGAGGGGCGGCACTGCATTACTATTTATTGCATCGCTGCACCCTAAAGATGTTCTGGATCCTGGGTTATAGAAGTTGTTGAAGAGGCGAGTGCTGTGCCGCCACTCTGTTTCTATTTTCACTACAGCAGCTTTAAACTGTGAAACTAGTCATTGTCACTGAGTGAAGATAGAAACATTAAGTGACACCAGCGCCACCCCACAGCTTCTAGCACTAACCTCAGATAAATCATCATCAAAGTGCGGTGATCGAAGCAATGAATGACACCAGTGCTGCCTCCTGATAAAGATTTGTTTGAGGGAGATGCTAGAAGCTGTCATGGCATCACTGCTTCTGGATGATGTTCTGTTTCAGAAGGGGAGATAGACACTGCAGGTAGTGAGTGCAGCCCCAGCCTCCTGTGATGTCCTGTTGAAGACTCCTATCAAATGATACATCACAGGAAATGAGCTAAAAAAAAACCACATTTAGGAATAAGCTAGATATTTAGAAGTGTAGGTTTTTGTGTACTAAACCTAATTACAAAAGTGGCTAGGACACCAGGAAGAAACCCCTCCCATAAAACTATAAACTTTATTTATGACAACATATAAGTGCAAGTAAAACCAGGTTGCTTTACACATATATTATATCACAGGAAGGGCCCCGGGCAAATACCCTGTTGTCTCCCTTCCTGACCGCGGAGGTTGGCATCCTATGTGTAACACAGTGGCGCCCCCGCTCAACGACGACTTGCCCTTCTGACCCTACACTGAATCCTTCTCAGTGCTGCTAATCTATATGAAGGCCTTACAAATACAGAGTGATAATATCACATACATTCAAATAAGTTGTTGTTTCCCAAAGGAATCTTTTCTGGATTATATTCACAGGATAATAATTAACTAGATGGTTTTTATACCAATCTTCCCAATCAAAATTAGATCTGAAGTAAATAATGTGTCGACATCATAGTCGCTTTGTAAGGTCAGAACAGTATAATCCTCTTCATATGCAAGTAACAATATTCAAATTCATCTAGTTCATGATAAAAAAGGCCAAATGGCCAGTACTTAGCCACACTCAGCAGCTCACTGTCCGACGCGTTTCTCCCCGAAGAACAAAATTGATCGGAGGTTCATCAGGGGCTGTCCATGGTTAGACCACATCAATGACAAAATTACAGTCATGTCATCCAAAAAAAATTGGTCCTCCAATGAGGTAGTTTTACGATCAGGGATCATGTTGTTCCGTAGTGATCAGAACGCATGCCGACAATGCAGTGGGTGATAACGCTGAATCACCCACTGCATTGTCGTTTGTTTTCTCCACACATACCACTTAGCATTATCACCCAAAAGTTCTATCTTTGTCTCATCAGACAAGAGAATCTTATTTCTCATAGCCTGGGACTTCTTCATATGTTGTTTTGCAAACTCTATGCGGGCTTTCATGTGTCTTGCACCGAGGAGAGGCTTCCATCAGGCCACTCTGCTATAAAGGCCCGGCGATAGTGATAGTTGACTTTTTGGAACCTTCTCCGATCACCCTACTGCATCTCTGGAGCTCAGCCACAGCGATCTTGGGGTTCTTCTTTACCTCTCTCACCAAGGCTCTTCTCCCACGATTATTCAGTTTGACTGGACTGCCAGGTCTAGGAAGAGTTCTGGTGGTCCCAAACTTCTTCCATTTAAGGATTATGGAGGCCACTGTGCTCTTAGGAACCTTGGCCAGATCTGTGCCTTGCCACAATTCTGTATAAGAGCTCCTTTTGGCAGTTCTTTTGACCTCTCATTATTGATCTCAATAATGTACACTCTGCACCCCATCTTGCCAGAAAAAAAAACAGAAATGTAGAAATTTTTGCAAATTTCTGAAACAAGAAAAACTGAAATATCACATGGTCATAAGTATTCAGACCCTTTACTCAGGCACTCATATATAAGTCACATGCTGTCCATTTCCTTGTGATCCTCCTTGAGATGGTTCTACTCATTCATTGAAGTCCAGATGTTTTTAATTAAACTGATAGGACTTGATTTGGAAAGGCACACACATGTCTAGATAAGACCTCACAGCTCACAGTACATGTCAGACCAAATGAGAATCGTGAAGTCAAATAAACTGCCCAAGGATCTCAGAGATAGAATTGTGGCAAGGCACAGATCTGGCCAAGGTTACAAAAGAATTTCTGCACTACTTAAGGTTCTTAAGAGCACAGTGGCCTTCATAATCCTTAAATGGAAGAAGTTTGGGACCACCAGAACTCCTCCTAGATCTGGCCGTCCAGTCAAACTGAGCAATCGTGGGAGAAGAGCCTTGGTGAGAGATGTAAAGAAGAACCCCAAGATCACTGTGGCTGAGCTCCAGAAATGCAGTAGGGAGATGGGAGAAAGTTTCACAAAGTCATCTACACTGCAGCCCTCTACCAGTCGGGTCTTTATGGCAGAGTTGCCACAGGGAAGCCTTTCCTCAGTTCAAGACATATGAAAGCCTGCATTGAGTTTGCAAAAAAGCACATGAAGGACTTCCAGACTATGAGAAATAATATTGTTTGGTCTGATGAGACAAAGATAGAACTTTTTGGTGAAAATGCTAAGCGGTATGTGTGGAGAAAACCAGGCACTGCTCATCACCTGCCTAATACAATCCCAGCAGTAAAACATGGTGGTGGCAGCATCATGCTATGGGGGCATTTTTCAGCTGCAGGGACAGGACTGGTTGCAATTGAAGGAAAGCTGAATGCAGCCAAGCACAGAGATATCCTGGAAGAAAACCTCTTCCAGAGTGCTCTGAACCTCAAACTTGGCCAAAGGTTCACCTTCCAACAAGACAATGACCTTAAGCACACAGCAAAAATAACAAAGGAGTGGCTTCAGAATAACTCTGTGACCATTCTTGACTGGCCCAGCCGGAGCCCTGACCTAAACCCAATTGAGGATCTCTGGAGAGACCTGAAAATGGCTGTCCACCAATGTTCACCATCCAACCTGACAGAACTGGAGAGGATCTGCAAGGAAGAATGGCAGGAGATCCCCACATCCAGGTGTGAAAAACTTGTTGCATCATTCCCGAGAAGACTCATGGCTGTACTAGCTCAAAAGGGTGGCTCTACTCAATACTGAGCAAAGGGTCTGAATACTTATGACTATGTGATATTTCAGTTTTTCTTGTTTAATACATTTTCAACATTTCTGTTTTTTTCTGTCAAGATGGGGTGCAGAGTGTACATTAATGAGAGAAAAAATGAAGTTCTTTGAATTTACCAAATGGCTGCAATGAAACAGAGTGAAAAATGTAAAGGGGTGTGAAAACTCTCTGTACCCACTGTATAGACATTCACTGTAAATTACTGTATAAAATAATGAAAATTACAGTCAAAATAATCTGATTGTGTCTAAAAAATCACGGACGCCTTTTTTTTTTTTTTTTTCACAGATTGGGCAAAAAAGTGCCCTATTTTTACTGACTGTCCTGAGCTCCTTTTGTTTGAATAGGTGAACCATTACCCCAATTTATTAATGCATTTTTTTACTAGTTTTTAATATTTTTAGCCTAGTTTTTTGATGCATAATACTTCTTTTAATTTGTGCCTTTTTTTTAGCCTCTATTAAGTATTTGCTTTGTTTATGTTTGCCAATGTGGATGGGCATTTTGTTTTCCAGATTTTTGCAGCTGAATATGATATGTATGAGTATGCCTAATTTGTTTTGTACAAATCATGTGACATTTTAAGTGTAACATGCAACTTTTTGTTTTAATAAGGCACAAAAAAGGTAAAACTCATGAACCATGAGTGAGAGAACAGAATCCACTTTGTTCCTATAATGTCCATCTTGTCTTATAGCTAATGATGTCATAGGGTTCAGCTAACATTGATGAGCGGATTTCTGTTCATGCCCCTACTAATCTTATTGGTGCATAGTTAAGATGAACAAGGCCTTTGTCTGGGACCTTATTTAGTCTGATCGCATGTACTAATAAAGGAGAATTCTTCGAGTAACCACAAAGCATGTGTGCGCTGTATTGACTTCCTGAGCGCTCGTTAAACAAATCATATTAATTTGGAGTTCCAGAGGCATCGGAGTGTATTTTGCTCACACGTGTGCCATTTAAAAAAAAAAAAAAAAAAAAAGGACCAATAAGAAAAAAAAAATCAAAACACGATAGATTGGACCCTACATGTTACTCTATAATGTCTGATATTGTTTGTAAATGTATCCTCTAACTTGTACATGGCTGCAGAATGTGTTGGTGCTATATAATTATTACTAAAATGACTTCTTATCTGAACCCTGATAATACAGTGGAATAGTCAGTTTTTCTTATATCGCATGACTATATAGGATTTGGCTACAGATCCCAGAAGTAAAATTATCAGCACAAAATTTGTAGCAACACTCAGCTTAAGGAATGTTCAGAGATTGCAGCCCTGAAGTCTGGAATGTATAAATAGAAGAAATTTATGGTGTTGTTTTTATTTTCCAAGTGATACGGTATTATTTACCACATGAGAGACGAAACAAGGAAGTAATACTAGCTTAGAAAGCCTTTTAGAAATAAGTCACCACTGCCACATTAAGAAATTTCAAATTTAGAAACCTGATGGACTGGTCTTCATAAGAATGTAGAGTGTTGTTCAGGTTTCTTTGTCTATGTGAATCATTCAAAAGAATCATCCTCTGATTACAAGAAAAAACCTTGTCTGAAACATCTCCCTGAATGCACAACGAAGGGATTAATGCATGTCAGACCTGTCAGAGGAAGTACGTGGAAAAACAATGTGGAAGACCAATGTGTTGTGAACTTGTTCTGCACTCTCAGCACGGCAAGTAGACACAGTTATTACTCCTCGAACCATAAGGGGAATCTGTCAGCAGGTTTTTGCTACCTCATCTGACAGCAATATAATGTAGGCTAGGAGATTCTGAATCCAACAGTGTATGACATAGATTACTAGCTGCAGCCGTTCTGAAACGATCAAAGAATTGAGACTCAGGAACACAGCAGGGCTGAGATAGCTGTCTCCACCCACACCAGGCTCTCTATAGAGATCGTGCATTGAGTGATGAGGTGTCAATCACAGTAGGGGGCGTGTCAAACTGCCCTGCATGTGAGTTTCTAGTCCTGTTATGTTAATCACAATGTAATAAACCCTTTAGTTTATGTAAATAATTGCACACAAACTGATAAGAGAAGCACAGTTGCTTTTTGTTGTTTAACCCCTACATCATGCTGTCCCCAGCTTACATAGCAAAAACCTGCTGACAAATTTCCTTTAAAGGAAAGCTGCAGGAAATGCATGATACACTATATGTAGTGCAGGGCAATACGTAGCTTCTATCTTAAGTGTACTATGAATTGTTGAGTCCTTGTACTAGATATTAACACTAGAACTACTGAGGTAGTCATTTTGACTACTTTGCACTATGTATCTCTATATAGGTGTCATGAGTCCAGTAGTTCTAGTGTTAAAGGGGTTGTCCACTACTCAAACAATCTCTTCTTAAATATATTCCCCATTGTAAAATAAAAATAACAAATGTTCATGCCCACAGTAGCGACGTTCCAGTGATGTCGGTGCCAGGTCTCCCAAGGTTTGCATGACAATGTGACGCCATGAGAGCACTGCAGCCAATCAGTGGTCACTAGTGGTCTGCTTCATTCACACTTGGACGAAACTGAGACGTCTGAAGGAAGCGCAAGAACTGCAGTCCTGTAACCATCGCCAATGCTTATGCAATGTAAGCAGTGCAGCCAATGTCACATGAAAAGAGGTTGTCTAGGTATTGGGAAACCCCTTTAACATTATTTCATGTGCGTATTTGTGGCTGTGGTAAGTTACCACAGCAGCTAGATAATTATTTCTAGAACCGTAAAATTCTCTACATTATTGTGTACCACAAAAAAAAGACAAACATCACAGGAAAGGAGGTCAAACAAAATCAAAACATTCATCCTTTGAAATCAGTTTGTCCCTTTCCAATGAATGTAATTTTATGAGGCACTCCTTAAAGGGGTTTTCATATGAATAACGTTCATTTTAAAGTTGATTTTAATCAACAGATCCTGGACTAATAATAATTTCCACAATTGGATGTGTTTAAAAAAATGTTTCTGTGATTAATTAATCTTATTTACAGTATGTGTCCCTGCTATGTACTGTGTAATGACTGTGTCTGACTGTACGGGGACAAGGTTTGATCATACTACATCTCTGAGGCCGGTGAGGAAGTAATAAAGTATATAGACATTACTGCATGGGATTGCAAATTATTAAAACACATGAAGGACTTCCAGACTATGAGAAATAATATTCTCTGGTCTGATGAGACAAAGATAGAACTTTTTGGTGAAAATGCTAAGCAGTATATGTGGAGAAAACCAGGCACTGCTCATCACCTGCCCAATACAATCTCAGCAGTGAAACATGGGGGGCAGCATCATGCTATGGGGACGTTTTTCAGCTGCAGGGACAGGACTGGCTGCAATTGAAGGAAAGCTGAATGCAGCCAAGTACAGCGATATCCTGGAAGAAAACCTCTTCCAGAGTGCTCTGGACCTCAGACTAGGCAGAAGGTTCACCTTCCAACAAGACAATGACTCTAAGCACACAGCTAAAATAACAAAGGAGTGGCTTCAGAGCAACCCTGTGACCATTCTTTACTGGCCCAGCCAGAGCCCTGACCTGAACCCTATTGAGCATCTCTGGAAAGACCTGAAAATAGCTGTCCACCAATGTTCATCATTCAATCTGACGGAACTGGAGAAGATCTGCAAGAAAGAATGGCAGAGGATCCCCAAATCCAGGTGTGAAAAACTTGTTGCATCATTCCCAATAAGACTCATGGCTGTACTAGCTCAAAAAGGCGCTTCAACTCAATACTGAGCAAAGGGTCTGAATACTTATGACCATGTGATATTTTAGGGATTTTTTGTTTAATAAATTTGCAAAATTTCTACATTTCTGTTATTTTCTGTCAAGGTGGGATGCAGAGTGTACATTAATGAGAAAAAAATGAACTTTTTTGAATTTACCAAATGGCTGCAAAGAAACAAAGAGTGAAAAGTTTAAAAGGGCCTGAGTACTTTCCGTATTTCCGTACCCACTGTATGTATATGTATCATGTAGTCTAGAATGTGTATGTAGGTTAGCAGATTGAATAATAATATAATCAGTAAAGGCTACTTTAAACACTGCGATATCGGTCCCGATATCGCTAGTGTGGGTACCCGCCCCCATCTGTTGTGCGACACGGGCAAATTGCTGCCCGTGCCGCACAACATCGCCCAGAGCCGTCACACATACTTACCTGTCCGGCGACGTCGCTGTGACCGGCGAACCGCCTCCTTTCTAAGGGGGCGGTCCGTGCGGCGTCACAGCGACGTCACTGAAGCGTCACTGAACCGCCGCCCAATAGCAGCGGAGGGGCGGAGATGAGCGGGACGTAACATCCCGCCCACCTCCTTCCTTCTGCATAGCAGCCGGGAGGCAGGTAAGGAGAGCTTCCTCGTTCCTGCGGTGTCACACGGAGCGATGTGTGCTGCCGCAGGAACGAGGAACAACTTCGTTACTGCTGCAGTAATGATTTTTAAGAATGGACCCCCATGTCGCCGATTAGTGATTTTGCACATTTTTGCAACGATGCAAAATCGCTTATCGGTGTCACACGCAACGGCATCGCTAATGCGGCCGGATGTGCGTCATAAATTCCGTGACCCCAACGACTCCGCATTAGCGATGTCGCAGCGTGTAAAGCCCCCTTAAGTCTTGAATAATGATGGTTCATTTTTTGCTCGTTGGTCTCCTGCTGTGCAGCACGCATCGGCGTGTTTGACAGTGGGAGACCAACGATCTGAATGGGCAGGGAGCCGGGGTAAGCTAGTAACCATGGTACACATCGGGTAACTATGCAAAGCGTTTTCCATAGTTAACCAATGTGTGCCGAGAGCCGGGGTAAGCTAGTAACCATGTTACACATTGGGTAACTAAGCAAAGCGGTTTCTATAGTTACCCGATGTGTACCATGGTTACCAGCCTATGCCGGCATGCGTGTGTCGGGAGCCGGGGTAAGCTAGTGGTTTCACACATCCGGCTTTTCTCCACTTTGTCTTGCCGGTGTGGGCTTCCGGGGGTGCAGCAATCACCTGGGAGTCGGGGCTCCGTGTGGGTTCGGGAAATGCGTGCAGGGGGCGGGGTCAGGGTGAGCGTCCAATGCGTGAAGGGGGCGGGGCCTGGCCGAGCGGCCAATGCATGCAGGGGGCCGGGGCGAGCGGCCAATCCATTCGGGGGCGGAGCCTGGCCGAGTGGCCTATCCGTGCGGGGGGCGGAGCCGAGGCGAGGCGAGCGGCCAATGCGACGGTTGTCACTGTAACGACATAATTTTGGATGGAGCAAAACAGACAGACAGAATAAGGCAATTATATATATATATATAGATATATATATATATATATATATATATATATATATTATATATATATACACATATATATGTAATAGAAAAAACAGAATGAAACAGGGGTTCCCTTGCTGGTTTCCCACGCTGGTACTAACCTGACTAACTAGTGTAGGACCCAGCAATGGAGGTTGCCGTGAAGGGGCGCTGGGCTGGTATTACAATGGCCATTACAATATCCTAAATACCTCCATTTATGTATAAGGTAGAATTTATTTTGGTTTTTCACAGTGTGCGACTGGTCTTTTTAGTCTCATATATATATATATATATATATATATATATATATATATATATATATATATATATATATATATATAAAATTTATTTCATTTTTAATTTATTTATTCATTCTTAAATGTTAGTAATTTATTTTTATACAATTTGAGTTTGGTTCTTATTCTCGAGTTGACAGATGATGAGAAACAATAGAGATGGGAAAATGAACGTTTTTCTTTTAGTTTCATAATAATTCTGCACACTAATAGTTCCCTAATAATTTGCACATATAGATAGATATTCCCTGAAGAAAGACAAACCTCACATTTACTTTCTTAAATATTTAGATTTCAGATTTATTAACCTTTTAGATTGACCAACAGCACTATATTTGTATAATAATAAAATTAGTCATCAAAAATACAAATTGCATACTAATTGTGCACACAGTGTATAAGCACCAACTGTCATCTATTATCTCTATTATAAGGAAATTTGTGTTCGCTGAATACAGATTTCAACCATCAATTTAGAATTTAGAGAATGAAATGATCAGTCCAGAAGAAAGAATCAGATTCCTTTGCTGACATATAGTATAAAGTTTCTTAATTTGACATGTATAATTGATTTGAAGAGGGACGGTGGAGGGCACAAGCGCATCTTAGTAGTAGTTGTGGGCGAGGGGCCTCCTCAGATTTGGCTCAGCAGTCCTCTCTCTGTGGCCTGTGCCCTAGCACTCTCCACAGAGCAAAAGGGAATGGGTTGGTTGCGGGGTTCCTGGTGTGGTGTGTGGACTTTGAGTGTGCAAGCCTACCCTTTGTGTTTATGCCCTCTTGCAGACCAGGATTCTTTCGCCGGGGATATAAGAACACAGATTCATGTTTCTTACTTAGCACTAAATGTTTCACACAGTATCTGTGTCCCATCATTACTGTGGGCACAACACTTGAACTTTGTAGGTATGGTACACTTTACTTCAAAGCACATTTTTACTGCAGACTGCTCCGCGGTTCCTGGTACTACTGCTGTTGCATAAATGTCCTCATCGGCACGATATGAGACCACGGTTCCACTCTATAAAGTCATGGAGTCCCACATGGCCATGGTCGCATCCCACTCACAGAGACTGGACACTAATAGAGGATTTGACCACCATTGGACAAGATTTGTCTACTGAGGTTTCCATGCCGACCTGTTCGCCCAAGTCTATGCCAGACCTCTGCTCTGGGACTAGTACCGCTGAAGCCAGTCACTACCTGGGATACTTGGGTTCGGGCCTGGTACTCACTACGGTGGAATAGGAATAATCCATTGTCCTGTCTTACGCTAGAGTCCTTCCCTTGTGCTTTTGCCACAGACACCCACTTTCCTGGGCCTAAGGTAACTAGCTGGTTTACACACTCTTAGCTTGCTCTACCTTTTAACTTGTACTCTTCGTTTCACATGTAACTTAATACTTGGATCGGGCCCGGCTATACCCTGCAGATGGCTCCTCCCATTGTGGGACTTGCCTGTTTCCTATGTCACTGTTCCTGTTGCTAGGCAACACCTGAACTCTTACCAGGGAGTAGTACCTAAATCCCAATAAACACAATTTATATCAATATTTCGATAATGATGATCGGTGTCTTCAGGATGAGGCACATGGGCCCATCCCCCTCTTTCAGATTTATGAAAGAAATTTTACTCTTTAAGAAAAATATACTGGCCTTGATTCATCAAATGTTTTTAGCATAATTCGGGAGTAAAACTCTTTTTTATTTCAATACATTTTTATTAGGATTTTACATAATACAGATTATACACCGCAACAAACATGCGGACAGTTGAAAAATGTGTCCTATAACAGCAGGACAATAAAATTCAAAGTAAAAACAGATAACAGCTGAAAATTCTGCATAGTAGGGTTAGGGCATACAATTTGCAACATAGGAAGCAAGGGTAGGGATGATAGGTAATAAGATAACAGGTCCACCAATCAGGACTGGAAGGATGAGAATTTGGACACCACCCAGGAGGACCAACGATTCTTTATTTTATTTTTGGTAAACAGATCTGAGGTCAGAAGGAGTAATGTTTATTGATTTTTTGGATAATTTCCAATTTAGAGGTGGATAGTTATTTCTCTCCAGTGGTCTGCCAGACACATACGTGCTGGTATTAGAATGTGTGATACAATTGGTCTCAAATCGCCAGGGAATATATGTAAACCGATCCCCAAAACCGCTAGCGGACCGCTCAAACTTCCAGCCAGGCCTGTAACTGAGGTAATAATGTTAGACACTTCTTCCCAAAAAGGCCGGATGAGCAGGCAATCCCATCACACGTGCCCTGGGGAACCAACACCCGAGCAGCCCTTCCAGCAGGATTGGGGATAGGAACCACGGAATTTGGAAATCTTCAGCGGGGTGTAGTACCAGTCAAGGTGAACTTTCTTAAGCTGCTCAAGATGATTGATACAGGAGGAATATTTCTGCAGGTCGCCAGAAGCGGACCACCATTGGTCTGGGGTTGAGGAGAAAGCAAGAACCCCTTCCTAGTGCCTCATATACGCTTGTTTAGGACCATTACCGTGGGAATTAAACACTTTATATACTACCGAGAGGCCGTGTTTTTGAGAGGAGGAGGAACTAAAAAAACGCTGTATTGGCAAGCAAACAGCATTATGGCAGGATAAGGAAAATACACATGAATTTAAAAAATGCCGAATTTGCATATACTGGTAGAAGTTATTTCTGTGAAGGCCAAATTCATCCATTAGGACAGAGAAAGGTTTCAACTCCTGAATTAAGAGGATATCTTTCATGACCATAATACCATTCCTCACCCAATTGCCTAACGTGAGGCCATCCACATGAAGCTCAAAGGCTCTAATGGAAATAGACTCAAATTTAATCACCTGATGAGTAGAGACCAGATCAGACCAGTAAGAAAATGCCACTTTCATTGTCTGCAGGGGAAGAGAGGGGCCAAAGGAACTAAGTACTCGCGCCTCCAGTAGAAATCTCAAAGTCCCACGCGGGGCCAACTATTTCTCCACAAGCACCCATTTGTGAGTACTAGAATCATCATACCACTCCCTTAACATCTCTAGAACCGCTGCTTTATGGTACAAATAAAAATTCGGGACCACCAGACAGCCATGTGAATAACTATAAAATAAGGTAGACATACCAACCCTAGGTTTCTTTCCTGCCCAAATAAATCTACTCACAACTTCCTGCAGGAGAGAGAGAAACCTCTTGGGGAACCTCAAGGGAAGACAGCGAAATAAAATAAATAATTTTTGGTAGATACATCATCTTAACTATCTGAATCCGCGCCATCCAGGAAAGGGGTAAATGTATTTGATTGTCTATGTCCTTTTGAATGGAATCAGAGTATTAAAATTCTGTTTGACAATATTGGAAAGTTTACAAATCCTTAGCCCTAGGTACGAAAAGCCATCCTGGGCCCAAGTATATGGAACAAGTGAGGAGATTCTATCTCTAACAGATGGTGGAACATTAACTGAGAAGAGAACCGATTTTCCTTCGTTTAGCTTGTAATATGAAATCTGAGAAAATTCAAGGAGAGCGTTTTTGATCCCTATCAATGATCTTTCACTATCAGTGCAAGAGAGTATTACATCGTCTGCATATAGACCGATCTTATGTTCTACAGGGCCTATTTTAACTCCAGAGATTCCGGGTTGAGCCTAATGGACTCCGCCATGGGCTCCATAACTAAAGCAAAAATTATAGGAGAAAGGGGGCAAACCTGGCGGGTCATATTAGTCAGGTCAAATCTATCAGAATAGAAGCCTGCTGCACAGACCAAAGCATTTGTTTTTATGTATAAGGCCATAATAGCATCCTTTATATTACCAGAGAAACCAAATGTGTACAAAACGGCGTCCACATGGCCCCAGTGTACCCTGTCAAACGCTTTTTCCGCATCTAGAGACAGGAATACACCGGGGGTACCACTGGACTCAAGAAAGTCCATCAAATCAATCACTCTTCTAGTGCCATCTCTAGCCTGCCTCCCTGGGACAAATCCCACTTGGTCAGGGGAGACCAGGGCCGGCAAAACTGAAAGGAATCTATTAGCCCAGAATTTTGCATGTAACTCCACATCACAATTCAAAAGAGAGATAGCTCTGAAATTACCAGGAGAGGTTGGAGGCTTCAACGGTTTAGGAATAGTAGTGATTGTCGCAGCTAAGCTTTCAGATTGGATATCAGATGAGTCCCTCCATAGTGAGAACGTTCTAACCAAAAATGGAGCCAAGATGTGCGCAAACTGGCGGTAGTAAGAATTAGAAAAAACATCTGGCCCGGGGGCAGAAAGTCTCTTAGAGGAATTAATAACCTGAACTACATCCTCCTCAGTAAGGGGGGCATTAAGAGCAGCCAGAGCCGTGGGGGAAAGTTTGGGTACATTTAGTTTAGCAAGGAAAGAAGAAATTTCACCCTTCGTGGGCTGGTGTGTTTTAGTAGCTGACTTGAGATTATATAATTGGGAATAGTATTCTTTAAACTCAGTAGCTATATGAGTATGATTTAAAACTTTGGACCCGTCGTGCTTACTCAAAAAGGGAATGGCCATCCGAGCCTCCCATTTCTTAACACGACTTGCTAGGACCCTACCGGCTCTATCACCCAAACTATAGAATTTGGATTTAAGCTTTTTTAGATTTTTTTCATAGGAATACAGCATAAATGATCTTAGCTGATCTCTCAGACCTCTAATAAAGTCAAGGAAAATGTCAGAGGGGTAGGCCTTGTTTGCCCTTTCCAGGAACTGGAGTTTAGACAAAATATCATTAAATTCTTTTAACCTTTTCCTTTTCTCCATTGCTGCAATTTTGATGAGGACACCTCTAGCAAAGGCCTTATGGGCCGCCCAAAGAGTTTAATCTGAGACCATTTGATTATCATTAATGGCAAAAAATTATTTTAATTGCCGAACGATTTCATCGCCGGTATCTTGGTTAGTGAGGATATAATCATTCAGTTTCCATTTGGAAGAAGACCGGGTAGGACCCTCGTCTGAAATTGTTAACATAGAAATATCAAAAAACTGACCCGCACATCCAACAAATGTGAACAGGTGCTAACTGAAAAAGCATAGTAACTATAAATGCAAACAGTTGCACACTGAAAAAGCCAAAAATGTACTAGGGAAAATATGGCACTGCATTACTGCAAAAGAGAGATATTTAGTTTATGTATTGGCCAATGCATGTAAGCCAGGAAACCAAACGGCAAGGTATATCTCTGTAATCTGGGAACCTAACTTAAATGCCACTATCTAGGTTAAAAACATCCATAGCTGGGAAAAATGCCACTATTTGGACTGCAAACCTCCATGTATGGGCAGCTAGGCTCCTGCTATAATGGTTATGAACAGCCAGGTCTTAGGGCAGAGTGCCCAGTCAGAAAGAGACTCACTAGAAATATCAAAAAACTGACCCGCACATCCAACAAATGTGAACAGGTGCTAACTGAAAAAACATAGTAACTATAAATGAAAACAGTTGCACACTGAAAAAGCCACAAATGTACTAGGGAAAATATGACACTGCATTACTGCAAAAGTGAGATATTTAGTTTATGTATTGGCCAATGCATGTAAGCCTGGAAACCAAACGTCAAGGTATATCTCTGTAATCCGGAAACCTAACTTAAATGCCACTATCTAGGTTAAAACATCCATAGCTGGGAAAAATGCCACTATTTGGACTGCAAACCTCCATGTATGGGCAGCTAGGCTCCTGCTATAATGGTTATTTATAGCCAGGTCTTAGGCTATGTGTCCACGGTAGAATGTACCTGCAGATTTTTCTGCATGAAAATCCGCGACTTTCGCGGCAAATCCGCACCTTATTTTTGCCGTGGATTTTTTTTTTTCCCCATTCTATACCCAAAATCCGCAACAATAATTGACATGCTGCATATTTTTCCGGATCAAAATCCGCGGCAAATCCGCCGCGGAAAAATCCGCAGCATGGACACAGCATTTC
The DNA here is from genome assembly GCF_048569485.1 of Anomaloglossus baeobatrachus. Classification (NCBI taxonomy): domain Eukaryota; kingdom Metazoa; phylum Chordata; class Amphibia; order Anura; family Aromobatidae; genus Anomaloglossus; species Anomaloglossus baeobatrachus. Next base: position 483,617,030 of record NC_134355.1, read on the forward strand.
CAAAATGCCATTGAAATGGCTTGGAAGTGCCGCTGCTGCAGATTTTCGGAAAATCCGCGGTAAATCCGCGGCAAATCCGTGGCAAAATCCGTGGTAAATCCGCAGCGTGGGCACATAGCCTTAGGGCGGAGTGCCCAGTCAGAAAGAGACTCACTAGAAATATCAAAAAACTGACCCACACATCCAACAAATGTGAACAGGTGCTAACTGAAAAAACATAGTAACTATAAATGCAAACAGTTGCACACTGAAAAAGCCAAAAATGTACTAGAGAAAATATGGCACTGCATTACTGCAAAAGAGAGATATTTAATTTATGTATTGGCCAATGCATATAAGCCTGGAAACCAAATGTCAAGGTATATCTCTGTAATCCGGAAACCTAACTTAAGTGCCACTATCTAGGTTAAAACATCCATAGCTGGGGAAAATGCCACTATTTGGACGGCAAACCTCCATGTATGGGCAGCTAGGCTCCTGCTATAATGGTTATTTATAGCCAGGTCTTAGGGCGGAGTGCCCAGTCAGAAAGAGACTCACTAGAAATATCAAAAAACTGACCCACACATCCAACAAATGTGAACAGGTGCTAACTGAAAAAACATAGTAACTATAAATGCAAACAGTTGCACACTGAAAAAGCCAAAAATGTACTAGGGAAAATATGGCACTGCATTACTGAAAAAGAGAGATATTTAGTTTATGTATTGGCCAATGCATGTAAGCCAGGAAACCAAACGTCAAGGTATATCTCTGTAATCCGGAAACCTAACTCAGGCTATGTCCGCATGTTGCTTTTTACCTGCTTTTTTGCTGCTTTTTCAACTGCAGCGTTTAATGCCAAAATGGTTGTGTTCTGCTTTTCAAGCAAAGTCTATGGGAATTTGGGTTTCTTGTCCGCACTATGCTGTTCAAACTGCAGCCTTTTTGTTGCACAACTTTGGTCAAAAACTCAGCTTTGCAGTGCAAAACCCAAATGGCAAAAACAATTGTCTCTGGAGGACAGTTACATGAGGAGGGCGTCCTCGTGTATGTAAATGAGCAATGGGGATGGCGTACAGTGGCAGGAGGGTGAATAACGGACGCAAGACAGCCCGCCCCCATGACCATAAAAAAACATTTGCATACAAAAAGGTAAGAATTTATAAAGTATTTATTTAGGTCTCAAAGGGGGCACAATAGCAACAGGAACCTTTCTAGAATGCAGCCCAGGAGCTGCAGAATGGGAATTTTTTAGTTTTATTGCAAAATTTCTGCTGACAGGTTCCCTTTAAGCTCCTCATGCTCATCTATCAGGGCATTGTGGGACCCTGTTAACTCCTCCATTTTGTTCTCCTAATGATCTGTGCGGTTCCCTATGGCTCCAACTTCCCCCTTCAGCTCTGCCAACATGCTCTTTACATCATTTTGCATAGATTTCCTGAAAGCTGCAAAAAGGGATTTCATCTCCTCCTTTGTGACAGGCTGGTTATCAGGGCTTACCATTTCCATAGTGCTCGCATTCTCCATGGAGCTTCCTCTGCTTGAGGCAGAGGAAGCAGCAGAGCGTGCAGGCCCTGCAGACTTTGCAGCATGAGGGGAGGCAGCAGCCATCTTAGAAATCCTCTCCAGTCCGGAGCCTCTGGCAAAGAAGTCAGATACCTTTCTGGGGGAGCTCCGGAGCCCAGTTTTGGACCACCTCATCTGATCCCAGGGTGATACTGAGTGCCTGGAGAAAGATTCACCCCTGAAGGAACTGCCGGTAAGATGTGTGAGCTGCTTCCCCACCTGAAGTCGTCAGAGCTCCTAGATTATGTGGCCAGCACCATGCTCTGCTAAGCCACGCCCCGAGTAAAACTCTTTGATAAGTCATTTAATTTTTGCACAACTCCAGGTTTGGTGTTTTTTCTCCAGTTTTGCCCAGCTACACTAAAATGTGAGGAGATGAGGTGGTACAAGGGGCAAGATGCCACAGTACTTCACTTGAGGAAATATTTTCCATCTTCTCCATATTGTCAATCCATGAAAATCGGACTTCACACAAATGTCCTCCAAATGCTCTCCAATGGTGTCCACATTGGATGCTGAAAAATGCCATTGGATGCTGAAAAATGCCATACCTGTATGTCTCATATCAGATGCGTTGTTGTGAAAAAAATAATCTATCACTTTCTGTAAATGAGCTCTTCCAGGCTATGGGGAAGATGCTGCCTGGAAGATAACTCCGCCTCCAGAGATTATTTTAAATAGAATAGGTGTTACCAGTGTGAGACACGTAACTAGAGAAAAAGTTTGGGTACCATGTTAGCCAGTTGAAAAATGAATGATTGTTCTCAGTGAGAGAAACAAAATTATAATTTTGTAGTTGTGATACCTTTTAATGGCTAACTAAAATAAAATGGTGTTACAAAGCAAGCTTTGGAGACATCTCAGGTCCCTTCATCAGGCATGGCATGACAAAATATCTGAAGAAACAAAAATATATACACAAACAAAGGCGAAGGGATGGCATAATAAAAGAACATTTAAATAAACAAACACTGAGCTTAGAGAGTGAACCCTTAATTAGCTTTGATTAGTGATGTGAAAGGTTTATTGTCCCAATATCCATGTAGGATCAGAGGCATAGTGCCCTAGCAGTCCCTGGAACACACTCCTGAGATTTTGTAGTGAGTCATAAATCCTCTTGACAGGATGAGTCCTGTGTCCACAAAGTTAAACATTTTAATGAATTTGTACTCCCAGACCCTTCAATGATTCTGTGATCTGAAGTTGCCTTTTAATATGACGACTTTAATGTGGTTTATGTTGTGTCCTGAAGTACAGAAATGTTTGGCCACAGGTAAATGAGTTTTTTTTGTCTGCTATTGTGTGCCGGTGAGATCTCATTCTTGCTCTCAGTCTCTGTCCTGTTTCTCCAACATAGAGGCCCCCAATAGGACATATAGTGCACAGGATTAAGTACACCACGTTGGATGAGGAGCATGAGAATGTCCCAAGAATCTTATAGTCCTGCTGTGTGTTAGGGATCTGTATCCGGTCTTTGGTCTCTACATGAGTGCAGGTTTTGCAGCTCTTTACATTGCAGGGATAAGTTCCTCTTGGTGTGTCTGAGGGCATAGAACTCCGGATCATGATGCTCCTTAAATTAGGAGGTTGCCTGTAGCAAAGCAATGGAGAATCTTTGAATATTGTTTTTAACCGGTTATCCTTTTGTAGAATGAGGTGAAGATTCTTGGCCGTCTTTCTCAGTATCTCATGCTGTGGGTTGTAGGTCACCACCAGAGGTACTCAACTATTTTCCTCTGTTTGTATTGATGCAGTTCACTTCTAGGAGTCCTTGTTGCTCTAATGATCTGATCATCAATAGAGGTGGGGTGGTAGCCACACTGGTAACGCCCCTTTTAATTATAATAATCTCAGGAGGCGGCGTTTTCTTCCAGGCAGCATCCGCCCCATTGCCTGGAAGAGCTCATTTACATAAAGTGATAAAAGATGATATTTCAACAATGAGGCATCTGATATGAGACATACAGGTAAGACTATTATCAGCATTCTATAACCTGTTTGCCCATATTAACAGTTTAAAAAGGTCAAAGTGGTGACAGATTTCCTTTAAACATGATCTTACAGTTGAATCCAAAGGTTTCAGTGGAAAAGTTAATAAATCTCTACAGCACTAACAAAGCTAATCTAACTAAAACTGATAAAACATAATGCACATTATGACTTGAAACAGACTTTGTTACTTGCAATGTGAACTACCTTTAATAACAAACATTAAAATACAACTTTCGTTTCATACCTTTGCTTGTCAGATTCCAGCCAGTAATCAATGTTTCATTTCTTGTAAACCTGCAACTAGCTATGCCCGGGAAACCTGCCAGAGTTCATTCTTGTTTGTTATTTATTTACATAGCAAGTAAAACTGAACTAGTATAAGGTCAAGAGTCAGAGTTAGTGTCCATGTTTTGTTTCATAAATTAATAGGACCGGAATAGATAAAAAATGGTAATATATATATGTTTTCAAAAAACTGCCTTTTTACACTTTTTCAAACTCCCATCCTCTCCCCTTCACTAATCATTCACTCTCAATGCACTGGAAAAATGTTTTCAGAGAGACGGAGATGAGTACATACCTCATTGAGAGCTCCAGAGGTGGACATATAAATGATACATGTGCAGCCACACAGGGGCCCAAGAGGTAAGGGTGCATATTAATACCCCCAAAGTAGATGGAATTGTGCATTTTGATGAGCATTTGGGCTGCAAAGGGCCCAAATATTTTTCTTGTACAGGGGCCCTTTTTTGTCTGTGTCCGCCAGTGGAGAGATCAGTTACCGCTACTGCCTGTAGAACTCTTTGAAGATGGGAAATTGATGACAGACCAGGAGGAAGACAGAGGCAAAGAAACACACAGAAATGCTGCTTCTTCTAATAAGTAAGGCCAGAGTCACACTTGCGAGTGCCTCGCGTGTAACTCGCGTGAGTCTCTCATTGAATCACCCGGCACGGACTCGCACTCTTCTGACAGGAGTGGGTCGGTTGCATGTATGTCTATGCAGCTGAGATGCTCCTGTCTTGAGAGTGTGAGTCCATGCTGGGTGATTCAATGAGAGACTCGCGCGAGTTACACGCGAGGCACTCGCAAGTGTGACTCTGGCCTAATACAAAGCCCGAAGAGCTACAGTGCAGACACAAACACTGAAACCTCAATCTATACCCTTAATTAGCATAGGGTTATTAATACAAACACAATTTGCCCAAAGGGCAACTAGAGGTACCCTAACTAAAGATTAATAAAACTTAACTTTTATTCTCAAATATGCATTAAACAGATCAATCTAAAATATCAGCAAATAGAGCTACCTAATACTAAATCATGTATCCGGCCGCGGACCAGATACTATAAACAAGTGGATTAGTGTCCTACAATATTATCAGATTGGTATTGCCCTACTCTGCCTATAAAAAGCTAATAGCCTCCCCAACATGTTTCACAATGTCTGGCTTCATCACGGAGCTGAGGCTATAATGAGCTATCAAACAGAATGTAACCCCTCTTAAAGGTTCTGTTGATGATGTTAGCCCGAAGGCATCCAATCAGCAACATCCAATCAGATATAACCTCATAAAAGATCCCCATGGCTATAGATATATAACACCACAGAATACACATAATCAATGTTCATTCATCCTCCAGGCTATCAATCAAATTAGTAATTTGTTATCCACCAATCACACCACACAAAATGATTCAGTGTGAGTGGTTAAGTCCACCAATAAGCAAGGACCTTACGGACATTGGTCATAAGAAGCATCCATCATTTCTGTTACCCAATAGTTGATCCCACTGCACAGAGAGCTCATGCAGCCAATTGTCCTAAAGTTCTGGGTGACAAACGGTCATGTGATGTAAACAAAGCATCCCCTGACCGAGAAAGCTCACAAAGCCACTAGCGCGATAGTCAGACAATTCGCGCATGCACAGTGAAGTCAGTACCGGAGTACATAGAAAGTGCACCGCGCATACTCACAAGCTAAATAAGGAATTGTACTGTAGCTGAAAATAGCAGTCATATGCAGCTACAACATGTCTATAACAAAGACATATAACAACATATATTTAATCTCAGCTGACATCCAGCCCTATATTGAAGTTTTAAAGATACCCTATATACTGGGCACAAGTCTAAAGTACATACTGAAGGGGACAAAAATCATTTTAGTTAGACTGTCTCTCAAATATATATAGGCTCCAGGCAAACCAGAATGTATCAATACATACAGTATAAGATAGACTAGATGTATAATCCACTATATAAAGCCCACAATAAATTATGAATTGTATGTTGTCAATTAAATATATATATAAAAAAAATAAAAAATAAGTAAAAAAGGGGGAGTACCAAATGGATTATAGAAATAAATAGGATAAGGACATTGTCCAATATCTATAATACGTTACTTAACCATTATATACGGTATATACTGTATATATATATATATATATATATATATACAGTCAGGGCCAGAAATATTTGGACAGTGACACAAGTTTTATTATTTTAGCTGTTTACAAAAACATGTTCAGAAATACAATTATATATATAATATGGGCTGAAAGTGCACACTCCCAGCTGCAATATGAGAGTTTTCACATCCAAATCGGAGAAAGGGTTTAGGAATCATAGCTCTGTAATGCATAGCCTCCTCTTTTTCAAGGGACCAAAAGTAATTGGACAAGGGACTCTAAGGGCTGCAATTACCTCTGAAGGCGTTTCCCTCGTTAACCTGTAATCAATGAAGTAGTTAAAAGGTCTGGGATTGATTACAGGTGTGTGGTTTTGCATTTGGAAGCTGTTGCTGTGACCAGACAACATGCGGTCTAAGGAACTCTCAATTGAGGTGAAGCAAAACATCCTGAGGCTGAAAAAAAAGAAAAAATCCATCAGAGAGATAGCAGACATACTTGGAGTAGCAAAATCAACAGTAGAGTACATTCTGAGAAAAAAGGAATTGACTGGTGAGCTTGGGAACTCAAAAAGGCCTGGGCGTCCACGGATGACAACAGTGGTGGATGATCGCCGCATACTTTCTTTGGTGAAGAAGAACCCGTTCACAACATCAACTGAAGTCCAGAACACTCTCAGTGAAGTAGGTGTATCTGTCTCTAAGTCAATAGTAAAGAGAAGACTCCATGAAAGTAAAGACAAAAGGTTCACATCTAGATGCAAACCATTCATCAGTTCCAAAAATAGACAGGCCAGAGTTAAATTTGCTGAAAAACACCTCATGAAGCCAGCTCAGTTCTGGAAAAGTATTCTATGGACAGATGAGACAAAGATCAACCTGTACCAGAATGATGGGAAGAAAAAAGTTTGGAGAAGAAAGGGAACGGCACATGATCTAAGGCACACCACATCCTCTGTAAAACATGGTGGAGGCAACGTGATGGCATGGGCATGCATGGCTTTCAATGGCACTGGGTCACTTGTGTTTATTGATGACATAACAGCAGACAAGAGTAGCCGGATGAATTCTGAAGTGTACAGGGATATACTTTCAGCCCAGATTCAGCCAAATGCCGCAAAGTTGATCGGACGGCGCTTCATAGTACAGATGGACAATGACCCCAAGCATACAACCAAAGCTACCCAGGAGCTCATGAGTGCAAAAAAGTGGAATATTCTGCAATGGCCAAGTCAATCACCAGATCTTAACCCAATTGAGCATGCATTTCACTTGCTCAAATCCAGACTTAAGACGGAAAGACCCACAAACAAGCAAGACCTGAAGGCTGCGGCTGTAAAGGCCTGGCAAAGCATTAAGAAGGAGGAAACCCAGCGTTTGGTGATGTCCATGGGTTCCAGACTTAAGGCAGTGATTGCCTCCAAAGGATTCGCAACAAAATATTGAAAATAAAAATATTTTGTTTGGGTTTGGTTTATTTGTCCAATTACTTTTGACCTCCTAAAATGTGGAGTGTTTGTAAAGAAATGTGTACAATTCCTACAATTTCTATCAGATATTTTTGTTCAAACCTTCAAATTAAACGTTACAATCTGCACTTGAATTCTGTTGTAGAGGTTTCATTTCAAATCCAATGTGGTGGCATGCAGAGCCCAACTCGCGAAAATTGTGTCACTGTCCAAATATTTCTGGACCTAACTGTATATATATACACTGTATATATATATATATATATATATATACACAGTCGTATGAAAAAGTTTGGGCACCCCTATTAATGTTAACCTTTTTTCTTTATAACAATTTGGGTTTTTGCAACAGCTATTTCAGTTTCATATATCTAATAACTGATGGACTGAGTAATATTTCTGGATTGAAATGAGGTTTATTGTACTAACAGAAAATGTGAAATCCGCATTTAAACAAAATTTGACCAGTGCAAAAGTATGGGCACCTCAACACAAAAGTGACATTAATATTTTGTAGCTCCTCCTTTTGCAAAAATAACAGCCTCTAATCGCTTCCTGTAGCTTTTAATGAGTTCTTGGATCCTGGATGAAGGTATATTTGACCATTCCTGTTTACAAAACAATTCCAGGTCAGTTAAGTTTGATGGTTGCTGAGCATGGACATCACGCTTCAAATCATCCCCCAGATTTTCAATGATATTCAGGTCTGGGAAATGGGATGGCCATTCCAGAACATTGTAATTGTTCCTCTGCATGAATGCCTGAGTAGATTTGGAGCGGTGTTTTGGATCATTGTCTTGCTGAAATATCCATCCCCTACGTAACTTCAACTTCGTCACTGATTCTTACACATTATTATCAAGAATCTGCTGATACTGAGTTGAATCCATGCGACCCTCAACTTTAACAAGATTCCCGATGCCGGCATTGGCCACACAGCCCCAAAGCATGATGGAACCTCCACCAAATTTTACTGTGGGTATCAAGTGCTTTTCTTGGAATGCCGTGGTTTTTTGCCTCCATGCATAATGCCTTTTTGTATGACCAAACAACTCAATCTTTGTTTCATCAGTCCACAGGACCTTCTTCCAAAATGTAACTGGCTTCTCCAAATGTGCTTTTGTATACCTCAGGCGCCTCTGTTTGTGGGATGCTTGCAGAAACGGCTTCTTTCGCATCACTCTCCCATACAGCTTCTCCTTGTGCAACGTGTGCTGTATTGTTGACCGATGCACATTGACACCATCTGCAGCAAGATGAAGCTGCAGGTCTTTGGAGGTGGTCTGTGGATTGTCCTTGACTGTTCTCACCATTCTTCTTCTCTGCCTTTCTGATATTTTTCTTGGCCTGCCACTTCTGGGGTTAACAAGAACTGTACCTGTGTTCTTCCATTTCCTTACTATGTGCCTCACAGTGGAAACTGACAGTTTAAATCTCTGAGACAACTTTTTGTATCCTTCCCCTGAACAACTATGTTGAATAATCTTTGTTTTCAGATCATTTAAGAGTTGTTTTGAGGAGCCCATGATGCCACTCTTCATAAGAGATTCAAATAGGAGAACAACTTGAAAGTGGCCACCTTAAATATCTTTTCTCATGATTGGATACACCTGCCTATGAAGTTCAAAGCTCAATGAGGTTACAAAACCAATTTAGTGCTTTAGTAAGTCAGTAAAAAGTAGTTAGGAGTGTTCAAATCAAGAAATTGATAAGGGTGCCCATACTTTTGCACCGGTCAAATTTTGTTTAAATGCGGATTGCACATTTTCTGTTAGTACAATCAACCTCATTTCAATCCAGAAATATTACGCAGTCCATCAGTTATTAGATATATGAAACTGAAATAGCTGTTGCAAAAACCCAAATTGTTATAAAGAAAAAAGGTTAACATTAATAGGGGTGCCCAAACTTATTTCATATGACTGTATATATAGTGCTGGCCAAGAGTATTGGCACCCCTGCAATTCTGTCAGAGAATACTCAGTTTCTTCTTGAAAATGATTGCAATCACAAATTCTTTCGTATTAACTTCATTTATTTTGCTTCCAATGAAAAAACACAAAAGAGAATGAAACAAAAATCAAATCATTGATCATTTCACACAAAACTCCAAAAATGGGCCAGACAAAAGTATTGGCACCCTTAAGCCTGCTTTACATGTTACGATTCTGCATACGATATCGTATGCGATCGTACCCGCCCCCATCGTATGTGCGGCACATTCAATTTGTTGAATGTGCAGCACAAACGATTAACCGCCGTCACACGTACTTACCCGTCCATATGACCTCGATGTGGGCGGCGACGTCCACTTCCTGGAGTGGGAGGGACGTTCGGCGTCACATCGATGTCACGCGGCAGCCGGCCAATAGAAGCGGAGGGGCGGAGATGAGCGGGACGTAAACATCCCGCCCACCTCCTTCCTTCCGCATTGCTGGCCGGGAGCCGCAGGACGCAGGTAAGATCTGATCATCATTCCCGGTGTGTCACACACTGCGATGTGTGCTACCCCGGGTACGATGAACAACCTGACGTTCAATTCATGAGGAATGAACGACGTGCGTGCGATGAACGTTTTACCGTTCATTCGCAATCGCATGTAGCTGTTACACAATGCAATGTACCTTACGATGCCGGATGTGCATCACTTACGACGTGACCCCGCCGACACATCGTAAGATATATTGTAGTGTGTAAAGCGGGCTTTAGCCTAACACGTAGTTGCACAACCTTTAGCCAAAATAACTGCGAACAACCGCTTCCGGTAACCATCAATGAGTTTCTTGCAATGCTCTACTGGAATTTTAGACCATTCTTCTTTGGCAAAATGCTCCAGGTCCCTGAGATTTGAAGGGTGCCTTCTCCAAACTGCCAGTTTGAGATCTCTCCACAGGTCTTCTATGGGATTCAGGTCTGGACTCATTGCTGGCCACTTTAGTAGTCTCCAGTGCTTTCTCTCAAACCATTTTCTAGTGCTTTTTGAAGTGTGTTTTGGGTCATTGTCCTGCTGGAAGACCCATGACCAGCTTTCTCACACTGGGCCCTACATTATGCTGCTGTTGGTAGTCTTCAGACTTCATAATGCCATGCACACGGTCAAGCAATCCAGTGCCAGAGGCAGCAAAGCAACCCCAAAACATCAGGGAACCTCCGCCATGTTTGACTGTAGGGACCGTGTTCTTTGCTTTGAATGCCTCTTTTTATTTCCTGTAAACTCTATGTTGATGGCTTTTCCCAAAACACTCTACTTTTGTCTCATCTGACCAGAGAACATTCTTCCAAAATGTTTTAGGCTTTCTCAGGTAAGTTTTGGCAAACTCCAGCCTGGCTTTTTTTATGTCTCGGGGTAAGAAGTGGGGTCTTCCTGGGTATCCTACCATACAGTCCTTTTTCATTCAGACGCCGACGGATAGTACGGGTTGACACTGTTGTACCCTCGGACTGCAGGGCAACTTGAACTTGTTTGGATGTTAGTCGAGGTTCTTTATCCACCATCCACACAATCTTGCATTGAAATCTCTCGTCAATTTTTCTTTTCCTTTCACATCTAGGGAGGTTAGCCACAGTGCCATGGGCTTTAAACTTCTTGATGCCACTGCGCACCGTAGACACAGGAACTTTCAGGTCTTTGGAGATGAACTTGTAGCCTTGAGACTGCTCATGCTTCCTCACAATTTGGATTCTCAATTCCTCAGACAGTTCTTTGGTCTTCTTTCTTTTCTCCATGCTCAATGTGGTACACACAAGGACACAGGACAGAGGTTGAGTCAACTTTAATCCATGTCAACTGGCTGCAAGTGTGATTTAGTTATTGCCAACACCTGTTAGGTGCCACAGATAAGTTACAGGTGCAGTTAATTACACAAATTAGAGAAGCATCACATGATTTTTCAAACAGTGCCAATACTTTTGTCCACCCCCTTTTTTATGTTTGGTGTGGAATAATATCCAATTTGGCTTTATGACAATTTTTTTTAATTTTTTTCATTGAAGACAAATAAAAATGAAGTTAATAATACCAAAGAATTTGTGATTGCAATCATTTTCAAGAATAAACTGAGTATTATCTGACAGAATGGCAGGGGTGCCAATACTTTTGGCCAGCACTGTGTATATGTAATCAAACAATGTAAAAAACATATAGCCAGCTCACCATAAAGGAGTTCCTCTTGATGCAATGGTCAGTCTTCACCTTATGTTCTACAGGGATCCAGGCAGGGAGTATGCCCAAACAAATAGAAATATAGGAGAATTGGGATCCACCAAAAGGATGAAATTTCACCAGAATTATAAAAAACCTCTTCCTTATTGATCCATTATGTCATATAAAAGTACAAGGAACTCCAATCAAATAAGGGACACTCCCCTACTGGAGTGCTATTTGATTGGAGTTCCTTATACTGTCTCCTATCATATATATATATATATATATATATATATATATATATATATATATATATATATATATATACTAGCTGTAGCACCTGGCATTGCCTGGGATAGTAACTGTCTCTCTGTTTCTCTCCCAGTCTCTGTCTGTCTCCCTCTGTCTGTCTCTTTCCCTGTCTGTCTCTCTGTCTCTTTCCCTGCCTGTCGGTTTCTCTGTCTGTCTCTTTCCCTGTCTGTCTGTCTGTCTCTTTGTCTATGTCTATCTGTGTCTGTCTGTCTCTTTGTCTGTCTGTCTCTGTCTGTCTGTCTCTTTCCCTGTCTGTCTCTTTCCCTTTTTGTGTCTGTCTGTGTCTGTCTGTGTCTGTCTGTGTCTGTCTGTGTCTGTCTGTGTCTGTCTGTGTCTGTCTCATTCCCTGGCTGCAGAAAAGTACCTGGCTATAGTACCTGACGTTGCCCGGGATAGTAACTGTCTCTTTATCTCTCTCCCAGTCTCTGTCTGTCTCTCTCTCTATCTGTGTCTGTCTGTCTGTCTCTCTCTCTCTTTGTCTGTCTCTTTCCCTGTCTGCCTCTTTCCCTGTGTGTCTCTGTCTTTCTCTCTCTCTCTCTTTCTCTGTCTGTCTCTTTCCCTGTTTGTCTATCTTTTCCCTGTCTGTCTGTCTCTCTATCTCAATAGACACACATGAATAGAGACAGACACACAGACAGACCGAGACAGACAGGGAAAGGGACAGACAGACACACAGAGACATACAGGGAAAGAGGCAGACAGAGAGACAGACACACAGAGACATACAGGGAAAGAGGCAGACAGAGAGACAGACACACAGAGACATACACACAGATACAGACACACAGAGACAGACACACAAAGACAGACAGAGACAGAGACACAGAGACAGACAAAGATAGACAAAGACAGAATGACAGAGACTGGGAGAGAGACAGAGAGACAGTTACTATCCCGGGCAACGCACGGGTACTACAGCTAGTCTAATATATAAAGCTGAGTGTATGTATATATGTATGTATGTGTGTATGTCCACTAAAGAAATCGCACCGTCGCATGTACAATCACAAAATTTTGCACAGATGTTCCATTTGACTCAGGGAACCTCATAGAGTATGTTTTGAGTGGAAATTTTAACCGCACGTTTTACAGTTATTCACCAAAAAACCTGCCTCCATTAAAGTCAATGGAGTTGGGAGCCACAATGTAGCCAGAACTTCAGAAGAATGCGCAGCCACGCCCTTGAATGGAATGTTGGCATGTTACAATGCAGACAGGGAAAGAGACAGACAGACAGGGAAAGAGACAGACAGATAGGGAAAGAGACAGACAGATAGAGAAAAAGACAGACACAGAGAAAAACAGACACAGGGAAAGAGACAGACAGACAAAGAGACAGACAGACAAAGAGACAGACAAAGAGACAGACAGGGAAAGAGATCGAGAAACAGACAGGGAAAGAGACAGACAGACAGAGAGGGAGACAGACAGAGAGGGAAACATAGAGGGAGACAGACAGAGACTGGGAGAGAAACAGAGAGACATCTACTATCCCGGGCAACGCCGGGTAATACAGCTAGTATACACACACACATATATTATATATATATATATATATATACATATATATACATACACACACACACACACACACACAGTACAGACCAAAAGTTTGGACACATCTTCTCATCTCTAGAACAACTGTTAAGAGGAGATTTTGTGCAGCAGGCCTTCATGGTAAAATAGCTGCTAGGAAACCACTGCTAAGGACAGGCAACAAGCAGAAGAGACTTGTTTGAGCTAAAGAACACAAGGAATGGACATTAGACTAGTGGGAATCTGTGCTTTTGTCTGATGAGTCCATATTTGAGATCTTTGGATCCAACCATTGTGCCTTTGTAGAAAAGGTGAACGGATGGACTCTACATGGCTGGTTCCCACCATGAAGCATGGAGGAGGAGGTGTGATAGCGTGGAGGTGCTTTGTTGGTGACACTATTGGGGATTTATTAAAAATTGAAGGCATACAGAACCAGCATGCCTACCACAGCATCTTGCAGCGGTATGCTATTCCATCCGGTTTGCGTTTAGTTGGACCATCATTTATTTTTCAACAGGACAATGACCCCAAACACACCTCCAGGCTGTGTAAGGGCTATTTGACTAAGAAGGAGAGTGATGGAGTGCTATGCCAGATGACCTGGTCTCCACAGTCACCAGACCTGAACCCAATAGAGATGGTTTGGGGTTGAGCTGTACCGCAGAGTGAAGGCAAAAGGGACTGTTGGAAGACCATTTCCGGTGTCTACCTCTTGAAGCTCATCAAGAGAATGCCAAGAGTGTGCAAAGTAGTAATGAAGGCAAAAAGGTGGCTACTTTGAAGAACCTAGAATATAAGACATATTTTCAGTTGTTTCACACTTTTTTAAGTATTTCATTCCACGTTTTAATTCATAGTTTTGATGCCTTCAATGTGAATCTACAATTTTCAGAGTCCTGAAAATAAAGAAAACTCTTTGAATGAGAAGGTGTGTCCAATTGTTTGGTCTGTACATACATACATACATACATATATATATATATTATACAGTGCCTACAAGTAGTATTCAACCCCCTGCAGATTTAGCAGGTTTGATAAGATGCAAATAAGTTAGAGCCTGCAAACTTCAAACAAGAGCAGGATTTATTAACAGATGCATAAATCTTACAAACCAACAAGTTATGTTGCTCAGTTAAATTTTAATAAATTTTCAACATAAAAGTGTGGGTCAATTATTATTCAACCCCTGGGTTTAATATTTTGTGGAATAACCCTTGTTTGCAATTACAGCTAATAATCGTCTTTTATAAGACCTGATCAGGCCGGCACAGGTCTCTGGAGTTATCTTGGCCCACTCCTCCATGCAGATCTTCTCCAAGTTATCTAGGTTCTTTGGGTGTCTCATGTGGACTTTAATCTTGAGCTCCTTCCACAAGTTTTCAATTGGGTTAAGGTCAGGAGACTGACTAGGCCACTGCAACACCTTGATTTTTTCCCTCTTGAACCAGGCCTTGGTTTTCTTGGCTGGGTGCTTTGGGTCGTTGTCTTGTTGGAAGATGAAATGACGCCCATCTTAAGATCATTGGTAGAGGAGTGGAGGTTCTTGGCCAAAATCTCCAGGTAGGCCGTGCTATCCATCTTCCCATGGATGCGGACCAGATGGCCAGGCCCTTTGGCTGAGAAACAGCCCCACAGCATGATGCTGCCACCACCATGCTTGACTGTAGGGATGGTATTCTTGGGGTCGTATGCAGTGCCATCCAGTCTCCAAACGTCACGTGTGTGGTTGGCACCAAAGATCTCAATCTTGGTCTCATCAGACCAGAGAACCTTGAACCAGTCTGTCTCAGAGTCCTCCAAGTGATCATGAGCAAACTGTAGACGAGCCTTGACATGACGCTTTGAAAGTAAAGGTACCTTACGGGCGCGTCTGGAACGGAGACCATTGCGGTGGAGTACGTTACTTATGGTATTGACTGAAACCAATGTCCCCACTGCCATGAGATCTTCCCGGAGCTCCTTCCTTGTTGTCCTTGGGTTAGCCTTGACTCTTCGGACAAGCCTGGCCTCGGCACGGGTGGAAACTTTCAAAGGCTGTCCAGGCCGTGGAAGGCTAACAGTAGTTCCATAAGCCTTCCACTTCTGGATGATGCTCCCAACAGTGGAGACAGGTAGGCCCAACTCCTTGGAAAGGGTTTTGTACCCCTTGCCAGCCTTGTGACCCTCCACGATCTTGTCTCTGATGGCCTTGGAATGCTCCTTTGTCTTTCCCATGTTGACCAAGTATGAGTGCTGTTCACAAGTTTGGGGAGGGTCTTAATTAGTCAGAAAAGTCTGGAAAAAGAGATAATTAATCCAAACATGTGAATCTCATTGTTCTTTGTGCCTGAAATACTTCTTAATACTTTAGGGGAACCAAACAGAATTCTTGTGGTTTGAGGGGTTGAATAATAAATGACCCTCTGAATAAACTTTTCACAATTTAAAAAAAAAAAATAAAAAAAGAAATAACATGCTTTTTTGCTGCAGTGCATTTCACACTTCCAGGCTGATCTACAGTCCAAATGTCACAATGCCAAGTTAATTCCGAATGTGTAAACCTGCTAAATCTGCAGGGGGTTGAATACTACTTGTAGGCACTGTATATTATATTGTACCCCTTGCCAGCCTTGTGACCCTCCACGATCTTGTCTCTGATGGCCTTGGAATGCTCCTTTGTCTTTCCCATGTTGACCAAGTATGACCAAGTATATATATATATATCTATCTATATATATATATATATATATATATAGATAGATATATACACAGATGTTTTTCCAAGAGTGGCAGCGAGACTGTAGTAGGTTTGAGGGGTGGAAGGGGAGGTGGGGTGGAGCCTGGGCAGAGTGCCAAGGGGACCCAAAAATGTTACCAGTATGGGGCCCTGAAATTCCTAGTGGCGGCCCTGTGCAGACAGACAATGATTGCATCATACTCTCCTACCCCACTAGCATAGGGCACAGGACAATGTGACAAAGCAATCCATACAACAAAGATCATAGATATAAAATGGTACACAAGGAGTTAACAACTCAGTAAAATATTAGTGGGGACAATGAAACATGAATTTGCCATACCATGTGATCGGATGAAAGATCCATGCAAACCCAGCCAAAACAAAAATGGAGAAAGTGCAAGTGCCAGATCCTATTATCTAACAGGGTACCCAGTGTACACCGATGAAGTAATATCGGTACGGATAGCGCTCATAATAGAGCACAATGTCACTCACCCATTGCTGTCCTTGTTGGAGGGAAGAGAGAGGACGCGACCACAGTCACGGTCGTCTCCTTCTTTTTGCAGACTAGTGACAGCTTGAGGACTGGAGCCCCTTATCTCTATCTGGGACTTTGCATTTAAATTCTGTTTCATTTAATTTGGTACTGAAGTAGTTAAATGTCAGTTTTTCTGCTAGCAGCTCTCCTGCAGTTAAGTTCAGCTCCACCTGCTTTGTAGACACACCGGTCTCCCAGCAGCTTTGCTGACTATACAAAGCCATTTGTATGAAAGCTGCCTTAGTGGAAGTAGCTGTTGTGGATTCTCCAGAAGTCGTAACCTCTCCATTTTTGGTTGTTTACTCCATGTTTGTCTCTCCTACTCTCTTGTCTCCTTAGTGCAGTGGTGGGTTTAGTGAACCTCACCCGCCTCTCACTAGTCAGGGCATCTACATGGTTCCTCAGGGACCTAGGGTGCTGCTTGGCGACAGTTGCGGAGACTTTGTAGGGACTGGCTAGGAGAGTAGGGACAGCTCAGGTTAGGTTAGGAGGTGCCCACCTACCCTCTCACCAGTCTCAGGACCCACCGTTGTTATTGCATCCTCGGTGTTCCCCCCTTGTCTGTGGTGTTTTTTAAGTGTGTTTTTCATTGTGCGTCAGACCTCAATTGGTTGGAACACACTCGCCATCTTTGTTGCGTGACATTCACTATTTGTGTCTCACGGCTTTTCCTTTACCATTGAATCAGTAGAAAGGAAGATCCAGCTATTGCTGAAGGTTCAACATTTGTGTCCACTATCCAGAGCCTGATTGTGGGATTGAAAGATATCTAAGTGTTGAGCTACTTCTTTTGCTACATTCAATAAGTTGAAATGCATTGGTTTGTGATTGTTGGTTATTTTTTTTTTTTTTAGGTTTCTATGTACACACACGACAGCTTCTTCTGTGAAGTCACCTGAATTCATAGTTGTAATGAGAGATGAGCGAATTTGTTCAAAAAAGATTTGCCAATTTTAAATTTGGTACATACCTTGGCTCATTCAGCTTGGGCTCAGATTCATGAGCAATTTTCTCAAAAATTGGCAAAAATTGGTTTTGTTCGGTAACTGTTTGTGGTTGCACTAATGCTTTTCTTCTACCTTATCACTTTGGCTAGGATAGTGATGCTCTATGATGAGCATGGGGACGTGTTTGATGAAATAAGGGGGTGGGGAAAGGTCAGAGGAGCGGAGGACTGTTTTTTTCTTTTTTTCTTAACTTTATGTGTGGTTGTTCCAGCATCTAATCCCTGCCGTCTGCGAGTGGGCCCCCTTGGCGGTCCAGGGCCCCAGAACTTGCCGATGTGCTGGGTGCTGACTCCAGCCCTGCAGACAAAGATGCATTTTGTCTGCTGGGATCCCACAGTGGTCTGCTAATGAGTCCTGTGGGCGACACCCATTTGCCTAGGGAAAGCTTCACAGACCAGATAACACAACTTATCCTAATAATTAGCCAGTTTGGACTCCCTGTCATATTCTGGAAAAAAAAAATCCCCATTTTGTTTTTATTGCAATGAACACAATACATGGCTATCCAATAGTTACAATGTTGCTTAATATCAACAGTACATGTATCATCCCCAAGCATTCCAGCATATAGCTCGCCATGCTGACCAACACGGTTGAAAGCCTTGTTGACTCATTTTCATCACTCTGCAGCAATTCCAAAAACAGCACCTGCAACATGCTGCCATATTCAGGTAATATGTGTATAGGTCTAATATTGCACTACAACAACAATGAAGTGTGCTCAATTCTAGCCAGTTTTCATTTTACTGAGAAAAATGTACATTTAACATAACACTTCTGCAGTATAGCTCAAAGGATTCTTATTTTGCAGCATTCTTTTCCACACCTACCAAAAAATTTTGCTTACTAATATAAATAGCAAAATATTGCATAGTGTACTTGTTCCTGGTTCATAAATAACAATGAGAGCAATTATAAGTTGATATAAGGAAAATATTTGCTATCAGAAAAAATAAGTGCAGAGTACACCAATGAAAAAGGTGATAGGGTTTTACGGGAAGAAAACCAAAGATCAAAGTTCTTCCTACTTCTTTTCTGCTGACATCCCATCTTACCTGAATGTCTACATTTAGAAGTAACTATATAAAAGGACATCAGACACTCAAATGACACAAAAGAATTTAGACTTTAGATTTAAATATAATAAAGTTTGATGTAATATCATGAAGAACACTCAAGTTACTCTACTTAGGGCTTCTATTTCCTGCTGGCCCAGGAAGTACCAGAATTAATAGTGTGGTGCATATTCAGAGGGCAGAGGCATAGCTAGGGGTTCAGCTCAGATTGGACAAAATATCTGAGTGGACCCCTAACTAGGTAGCCATGATTACAAATACTATGGCCCACCCTAATAATGGGTATAGGAGAACCTCTGCAGTGGACCAACCACACTGTTACTGAAAAGATATCTCTACACAAAGGACAACACTTATATTACAGCTATAGGGTGACCACACAGATACTAGTCCTGCAGAACATAAGAGTCTAATGTGCCCATTTTGAGGAACTGAGTCTTTGTAGTATTTTCCTTTGCCAGGGCAGTCCAAAATGTTGAGGTTCACCAATGACCCTGCATACATAAACCTGAAGTGCCCATTGGAAGGAAGTGGGTCTTTTGTAGTATAGCCCTTAGGCAGGGCAGCCAAAAATTGGGAGGCTCCACGTTGTCCCTGGATAGAGACGTGCATGAGGGCCTGTAAACCTGAAGTGCCCATTGGAAGGAAGTGGGTCTTTTGTAGTATAGCCCTTAGGCAGGGCAGCCAAAAATTGGGAGGCTCCACGTTGTCCCTGGATAGAGACGTGCATGAGGGACTGTAAACCTGAAGTGCCCATTGGAAGGAAGTAAGTCTTTTGTAGTATAGCCCTTAGGCAGGGCAGCCAAAAATTGGGAGGCTCCACCTTGTCCCTGGATAGAGACGTGCATGAGGGCCTGTAAACCTGAAGTGCCCATTGGAAGGAAGTGGGTCTATTGTAGTATAGCCCTTAGGCAGGGCAGCCAAAAATTGGGAGGCTCCACGTTGTCCCTGGATAGAGACGTGCATGAGGGCCTGTAAACCTGAAGTGCCCATTGGAAGGAAGTGGGTCTTTTGTAGTATAGCCCTTAGGCAGGGCAGCCAAAAATTGGGAGGCTCCACGTTGTCCCTGGATAGAGACGTGCATGAGGGCCTGTAAAC
Source organism: Anomaloglossus baeobatrachus (assembly GCF_048569485.1). Taxonomy (NCBI): domain Eukaryota; kingdom Metazoa; phylum Chordata; class Amphibia; order Anura; family Aromobatidae; genus Anomaloglossus; species Anomaloglossus baeobatrachus. Next base: position 483,636,886 of record NC_134355.1, read on the forward strand.
CTGAAGTGCCCATTGGAAGGAAGTGGGTCTTTTGTAGTATAGCCCTTAGGCAGGGCAGCCAAAAATTGGGAGGCTCCACGTTGTCCCTGGATAGAGACGTGCATGAGGGCCTGTAAACCTGAAGTGCCCATTGGAAGGAAGTGGGTCTTTTGTAGTATAGCCCTTAGGCAGGGCAGCCAAAAATTGGGAGGCTCCACGTTGTCCCTGCATAGAGACGTGCATGAGGGCCTCAAAACATTGTTCCCATTGCAAAGGAGCGGGTCTCCTGTCGTTGTAATGTCCATTCTGCAAAGAATGGGCGAAAAAATTTACCACTGGGGGTATACCTGAAACAAAGGCCTAACTCTTGTAACGGTCATCATGGTGGCGCATGAGGAGAAGGAGGAGCAGTCCAGCGATTATCCAAAGTCCAGAAGTGTGTACCCATGGGTGACTGGAGGTACATGGCAAATTCCCGTTACAAACTTTAAATTCCGCTCTCATTTGCTGGTGGTGTGGTGAAGTCTGGCCCAATCCAACCCTTGTTCATCTTGATCAGAGTCAGCCTGTCAGCATTTTCAGTTGACAGGCGGGTGCGTTTATCTGTAATGATTCCACCTGCGGCACTAAAAACACGCTCTGACAAAACGCTAGCGGCAGGGCAGGCCAGGACTTCCAAGGCGTAGAGAGCCAATTCATGCCACGTGTCCACCTTGGATACCCAATAATTGTAAGGCACAGAGGAATGTCGGAGTACAGTTGTTCGATCTGCAAGGTACTCCTTGAGCATCTGGGCAAACTTAGGATTTCTTGTGGCACTACCCCGCACCTCAGGGGCTGTGGTACGTGAGGGGCTGAGAAAACTGTCCCACATCTTAAAGACTGTTCCCCTACCTCTGGCGGATTGGACTTGTGCCTCTCTCGGCTGTACGCCTTGGTTGTCCACTGATTCATGACCTATGCCGCTAGCGTTTTGTGAGGGGAATGCTTTGCCTACTTCCGTGACTATGGCCTTCCGGAACTGCTGCATTTTGGTTGACCTCTCCGCCTCGGGAATAAGAGACATAAAGTTCTCCTTGTAGCGTGGGTCTAACAGTGTTACCAACCAGTAATGATTGTCGGCCAAGATGTTCTTAACGCGAGGGTCACGAGACAGGCAGCTTACCATAAAGTCAGCCATGTGCGCCAGACTCTTAACAGCCAGGACTTCAGTAGCCTGACCAACACGTTGACTGAACATGCTGTCCTCCTCCTCCTCCTCCTCCTCCTCATCTACCCTGTCCTCTGGCCAGCCACGCTGAACCGAGGATATGACTGGTGTGCATGTCATATCCTCAATTTGGCCGGAGATTTGCTCCATGTCTTCATCCTCCTCCTCGTCATAGTCCTCCACTGCACGTTGTGATGAGACGAGGCTGGGCTGTGTGTTATCACCCACACCCACTACTGTTTCTTGCTGCAACTCATCGCGCTCCGCCTGCAATGCATCATGTTTGGTTTTGAGCAGAGACCGTTTTAGAAGGCAGAGTAGCGGTATGGTGACGCTAATAATGGCGTCATCACCACTCACCATCTTGGTGGAGTCCTCAAAGTTTTGGAGGATGGTACATAGGTCGGACATCCATCTCCACTCCTCAGGTGCTATGTGTGGAGTTTGACCCATTTCCCGACGGCTTAGGTGATGCAGGTACTCAACAACTGCCCTCTTCTGCTCACATATCCTGACCAACATGTGCAGAGTTGAATTCCAACGCGTGGGGACATCACACACCAGTCTGTGAGCCGGAAGATGCAAACTGCGCTGAAAGCTGGCAAGGCCGGCTGAAGCAGTAGGTGACTTTCGAAAATGTGCAGACAGGCGGCGAACTTTTACCAGCAGATCAGACAGCTCTGGGTATGACTTTAGAAACCGCTGAACCACGAGGTTGAGCACATGGGCCACGCATGGAACATGTGTCAGCTGGCCTCGCCTCAAAGCCGCCACCAGGTTCCGGCCATTGTCACACACGACCTTTCCTGGCTTTAGGTTCAGAGGTGTGAGCCAGTGATCTGCCTGCTGTTTCAGAGCTGTCCACAGCTCTTCTGCATTGTGGGGTTTGTCACCTATGCAGATTAGCTTCAGCACAGCCTGTTGCCGCTTCGCCGAGGCAGTGCTGCAGTGCTATCAGCTTGGGACTGGTGTGGAGGGTACAGTGGATGAGGATGCGCAGGAGGAGGAGGAGGCTGAAGAGCATGACATTCCGGAGCTGTAGAGTGTGGGTGAAACACTGACTGAGGTAGGGCCTGCAAACCTTGGTGTGGGAAGGACGTGTTCCGTCCCTCGCTCAGACTGGGTCCCAGCTTCCACAATATTAACCCAGTGTGCCGTCAACGAGATGTAGCGGCCTTGCCCACAAGCACTTGTCCACGTGTCTGTGGTTAGGTGGACTTTGGGTGAAATAGCGTTGTTCAGGGCACGTGTGATGTTTTGTGACACGTGGTTATGCAACGCGGGGACGGCACACTGGGAGAAATAGTGGCGGCTGGGGACCGAGTAACGTGGGACAGCTGCCGCCATCAGGTCGCGGAATGCTTCTGTCTCCACCAGCCTAAAAGGCAACATTTCCAGCGCAAGCAGTCGCGAAATGTTAACATTTAGAACTGTGGCATGTGGGGTGTTGGCAGTGTATTTGCGCCTGCGTTCAAAGGTTTGCTGAATGGATAACTGAACGCTGCGCTGGGACAAGGACGTGCTTGATGATGGTGTTATTTCTGCGTAGGCAACTGCAGATGCAGGACCGGAGGAGGCTTGTTCGCAGGCAGCATCGACAGGGGATTGGCTCGCATGCACAACCAGCGAAGACGTAGCAGTGACATTAGCAAGCACTGCTCCTCGACTCTGTTGTACTTCCCACAAAGTCGGGTGCTTGGCTGACATGTGCCTGATCATGCTGGTGGTGGTCAGGCTGCTAGTTTTGGTACCCCTGCTGATGCTGGCATGGCAGGTGTTGCAAATGGCCTTTTTAGAATCATCTGGATCCAACTTAAAAAACTGCCAGACTCGGGAAGACCTAACATTTGTACAGGCACCTTGTGTCGTGTTGTTGTTCCGGGGAATGGTTGCCTGACTTCTGCCTGGAGCCACCACCCTGCTTCTTACTGCCTGTTGGGATGCTACGCCTCCCTCCCCCTGTGCACTGCTGTCCTCGCTCTGCATATCCTCCTGCCAGGTTGGATCAGTTACTGGATCATCCACCACGTCGTCTTCCTCTTCCGCACCCTGCTCCTCCTCCTGACTTCCTGACAATTGTGTCTCATCATCGTCCATCCCTTGTTGAGACACGTTGCCAACTTCGTGAGAACGTGGCTGCTCAAATATTTGGCCATCTGTACATACGATCTCCTCATGACCCACTTCAACATGAGCTGGCGAGAGGCCAGAATGTGCGAATGGAAACGTGAACAGCTCTTCCGAGTGTCCAAGTGTGGGATCATTAATGTCCGAGGACGTGTACTCAGCCTTGTGGTAGGAAGGAGGATCAGGTTCTGAAATGTGCGGTGCAGTATCACGGCTACTGACACTTGACCGTGTGGAAGACAGAGTGTTTGTGGTGGTGCCAATCTGACTGGAAGCATTATCCGCTATCCAACTAACAACCTGTTGACACTGGTCTTGGTTCAAGAGCGGTGTACTGCTGCGGTCCCCAAGAATTTGGGACAGGACGTGCGAGCGACTAGATGTGGCCCTTTGTTGTGGCAAAATTAGAGCTTGCCCACGACCTCGGCCTCTGCCTGCACCACCATCACGTCCACTTCCTTGTTCCTTGCCAACGCCCTTGCGCATTTTGCAATGCTGTGCTGACGTGTATTCACTAGACTTGGGCGTTATATCAAAGTTTGTGCAAATCGTGCACCTGTACGCTGCCACCGACAGGCACACATGTGCGGTTTTTAAATGCAAGCACGGACGCACTAAGAACCTAACACAGGTTTTAGGAGCAAAAATTAAGAACTCTGACACTATCAGCCACTGCTGACTGACGTGTATTATACACTACACTTGTGCGTTATATAATATTTTTGTAAAAACGCACACAAGTGCACCTGTACGCTGCCACCGACAGGCACACACGTGCGGTTTTTAAATGCAAGCACGGACGCACTAAGAACCTAACAGGTTTTAGGAGCGACAATTGCTGAGAAGTCTGACACTATCAGGACTGTTTTAGACTGTGTACACCAGCCCCAGATATGATGAAGGCTGGTATACGGTCACCACTAGGAATGGCTATATACCCTGCCTGCCTGCCTGTATACTGCTACAATAGTCCTGACAAGGACTCTTTTGGTCACTAGCCTGTATTCCAACCTGGCTATACCCTGCCTGTATACAGCAACAATAGTCCCGAGAAGGACTCTGCTACTGTACTCCGACCTGGCTATACCCTGCCTGCCTGTATACAACTAGAATAGTCCTGAGAAGGACTTTTGGTCACACTGTTTGCAGCCCTGATACGGAAATAGCTATAAAGGGCCGCAAAACTTTCCCTGAAGCAGCGACACTCTCCCTGCACTGACTGTCTGGATAGCTGTGAGCAGAGCACAGCGCGCCCGCCGGTATAAAGGCTCGGTCATGCTGTGCAGGCCGGCCAATCACTGCAATTCCACAACTAACAGGGCTGTGGCATTGCAGTGGTCTGCCAGCCAATCCCTGCATGAGGGCTGGCTCTCAAAAGAGCGCCAACATGCAGGGATGAAGACCACGAGTACAGCACGAGTATCGCGAGATTACTCGGTCCCCGCCGAGTAGACCGAGTACAGTGATACTCGTGCGAGTACCGAGTAGTAACAAGCATGCTCGCTCATCACTAGTAGTAAATAATCATTATAGAAAAAACACACATATCCAGATCCTTTCATACACATCCAATCCAGTCACATGGTGGGGATTTAAGGTCCTGCAATTTTGATTCTGCATTATTTATCCCAGACGAAGCGGTCAATTAACATTGTGAAACGCGCGTCAGAGGCTTTCTTTGGCAGTCAGAGACACATTGTTGGGGCTACTGTGTCTATGGGTGAGAATTTATTTCTACTTGGAGGGCAATTAATGAGATTACTCTGCCTTATTATTGCCGGGATAAGGAGCAATATGGTAGCTAAACATGTGCAATAACTCTCCCTATTTCCACTACCCTCTATTTGGTTATTAAATTGTGTACTCTCCCTGTGCCTCCCTATATTTACACTTTGTGTCTGCCTCTTGTAGGATTGGATTGGGACTTTTCTTTCCCCTTCCCCCCCCCCCCCCAATTTTTTTTTGTAAACATCTAGTAGCACCTTGATTTTAATATGTGTGTTTTTTCAATATTGATTATTTACTACATAACCTTTGATTAATAGTAAATAAAAAATACATTTTCATCTCTAGCCATTTAATCACCGTTGCCTTCTTTTTGGTTTCCAAGAGTTAGATAGAGATGGAGATTGGGGTTCCCTATGAAAAAAATAGTTCTTAAGTGCCTACTTAACATTTAATAATGTCCCTCGAGACCACCCCCTATGTACAGCACCCCATATGGCTCTCAATAGTCACCACCATGTACAGTTAGGTCCAGAAATATTTGGACAGTGACACAAGTTTTGTTATTTTAGCTGTTTACAAAAACATGTTCAGAAATACAATTATATATATAATATGGGCTGAAAGTGCACACTCCCAGCTGCAATATGAGAGTTTTCACATCCAAATCGGAGAAAGGGTTTAGGAATCATAGCTCTGTAATGCATAGCCTCCTCTTTTTCAAGGGACCAAAAGTAATTGGACAAGGGACTCTAAGGGCTGCAATTAACTCTGAAGGCGTCTCCCTCGTTAACCTGTAATCAATGAAGTAGTTAAAAGGTCTGGGGTTGATTACAGGTGTGTGGTTTTGCATTTGGAAGTTGTTGCTGTGACCAGACAACATGCGGTCTAAGGAACTCTCAATTGAGGTGAAGCAGAACATCCTGAGGCTGAAAAAAAAGAAAAAATCCATCAGAGAGATAGCAGACATGCTTGGAGTAGCAAAATCAACAGTCGGGTACATTCTGAGAAAAAAGGAATTGACTGGTGAGCTTGGGAACTCAAAAAGGCCTGGGCGTCCATGGATGACAACAGTGGTGGATGATCGCCGCATACTTTCTTTGGTGAAGAAGAACCCGTTCACAACATCAACTGAAGTCCAGAACACTCTCAGTGAAGTAGGTGTATCTGTCTCTAAGTCAACAGTAAAGAGAAGACTCCATGAAAGTAAATACAAAGGGTTCACATCTAGATGCAAACCATTCATCAATTCCAAAAATAGACAGGCCAGAGTTAAATTTGCTGAAAAACACCTCATGAAGCCAGCTCAGTTCTGGAAAAGTATTCTATGGACAGATGAGACAAAGATCAACCTGTACCAGAATGATGGGAAGAAAAAAGTTTGGAGAAGAAAGGGAACGGCACATTATCCAAGGCACACCACATCCTCTGTAAAACATGGTGGAGGCAACGTGATGGCATGGGCATGCATGGCTTTCAATGGCACTGGGTCACTTGTGTTTATTGATGACATAACAGCAGACAAGAGTAGCCGGATGAATTCTGAAGTGTACCGGGATATACTTTCAGCCCAGATTCAGCCAAATGCCGCAAAGTTGATCGGACGGCGCTTCATAGTACAGATGGACAATGACCCCAAGCATACAGCCAAAGCTACCCAGGAGTTCATGAGTGCAAAAAAGTGGAACATTCTGCAATGGCCAAGTCAATCACCAGATCTTAACCCAATTGAGCATGCATTTCACTTGCTCAAATCCAGACTTAAGACGGAAAGACCCACAAACAAGCAAGACCTGAAGGCTGCGGCTGTAAAGGCCTGGTAAAGCATTAAGAAGGAGGAAACCCAGCGTTTGGTGATGTCCATGGGTTCCAGACTTAAGGCAGTGATTGCCTCCAAAGGATTCGCAACAAAATATTGAAAATAAAAATATTTTGTTTTGGGTTTGGTTTATTTGTCCAATTACTTTTGACCTCCTAAAATGTGGAGTGTTTGTAAAGAAATGTGTACAATTCCTACAATTTCTATCAGATATTTTTTTTCAAACCTTCAAATTAAACGTTACAATCTGCACTTGAATTCTGTTGTAGAGGTTTCATTTCAAATCCAATGTGGTGGCATGCAGAGCCCAACTCGCGAAAATTGTGTCACTGTCCAAATATTTCTGGACCTAACTGTATGATCGACCCCACACTATATAAAAGCCCCCATAATGTATGGTGCCCGAAAACAGTAGCTCTCAAACTGTATAATGGCCTCCACATTAGCTACCACACTTTATATTGTCCCCACAATAGTCCACATCTTATAACAGTCCCCAAGGTAGGCCCCAAACTGTACAATAGCCCCTACATTAGCTCCCAAGCTCTATAATGGCCCCCACATTACCTTCCATGCTGTGTACTTTCCGAAGTTTCTGACATGTCCACCACGCAAAGTATGGGAGAACGAACGCACTGTCGTACTCACAGGAATTCAGAGTCCCAATGCGGCGTGATTACTTCACCGTTCCTTGACTCCGACATCCTGCGCATGTGCTGGCACCTTGGCCTGTGCGTCACCTGTTGTTCTGTAGACTGCAGGCTTAAAACCATCTGTGGTCTACAGAACAGGGAGCAGTAGTGCAAGATGATCCTGCTTCCCTGCTCTACCGCAGAAATTAACTATATTGGTGTGCTGTGCTCTGCTCCCCTGGTTGCTACACTATTGTTCAGGAGTATAGTGTGGGGAACTTTGTTTCTGTCACTGTACAGCTGCAGCCAAACTTTAACAATGTGGATGTTGCTATAAAGTGATTTTTCTAAGTGGCCCCAAAACCCATTTTAGTTTGAGACCACCTTGGTTAAAGGGCATTTTTTATTTCAAAATATGGCTACCTCTACTACAATTGACATTTCTATAGTGACCTCCATTTTCATTTATTAACTCTTCAATACTGTCCAGAATCCCAGAATGTTTATCAGCCATATCCTCCTTCTTCTCATCATGCTTCCAAAAACGTAATGTGAAAAAAGCCAAGCAACTGGTGTAACCAAAATGTGTGAAGACAAATAATAAAATATAACTTTTAATAATCACAGATTAAAATATTTTGCACACAACATAAATGGTTGTAAAACCAACCAATAAATACAGCACAAGGAGCTGATGTTATACAAAGCTCCCACTGTATAAACAGAGGACAATAACAGTAAGAGAACCTGGTCCCAAAAAAATTCTCTCACTGTGTACACAAGTATGATTTACCGAAAATACCATCAATTGTATCCAACTGATGTCTATAAGTGTGTACGCAGAATGTGATAATCATAATCTAAAACACCTAAGGCTGGGTTCACACATAGTGACAGCGACAACGACGTCGCTATTACGTCACCATTTTCTGTGATGTAACGGCGACCTTGTAAGTTGCTGTTATGATCGCTGCTTAGCTGTCAAACACAGCGACGCAGCAGCGATCATAACGTCGCTACATGTGCAGAGAGCAAGGAGCCGCGCACACTGCTTAGCACTGGCTCCCTGCTCTCCTAGCTACAGTACACATCGGGTTAATTAACCCGATGTGTACTGCAGCTACATGTGCAGAAAGCAGGGAGCCGGCACTGGCAGCGTGAGAGAGGCGGAGGCTGGTAACGAAGGTAAATATCTGGTAACCACCTTGGTTACCCGATATTTACCCTGGTTACAGCTTACCGCAGCTGCCAGATGCCGGCTCCTGCTCCCTGCTTGCTTCATTTCATCGCTCTCTCGCTGTCACACACAGCGATCTGTGCGTCACAGTGGGAGAGCAACAATAAAAAAAATGAACCAGGGCTGTGTGTAACGAGCAGCGATCTCACAGCAGGGGCCAGATCGCTGCTCAGTGTCACACACAGCGAGATCGCTAATGAGGTCACTGCTGCGTCACAAAAACCGTGACTCAGCAGCGATCTCGGCAGCGAGCGCACTGTGTGTGAAGCACCCCTAACAGTGTTGAGAAATGTCATCAAAACATACATATGGTCATAAAACACTGAGGTGACATAAATCAAATAAGATGTGTTGTCTAGTAGAGGGGGGTAGGGGCTAAACAACAGCCTCACAATACACATCAAAGGCAAAGATTTTTTTTTTTTTTTTTTTTTTAAATCCAGTTATACACTTGGACTTAAGAGAAAGGGACCCAATCACCCAGATATAAAGTGTGACCAGAAAAAAGCTTCCTCCACAACATGTGATTGTAAATAAGGGGGAAAGCTTACTATATTTTCGTTCCAAGACTGCTAGTATTAAATTCCATTAGTCCATCACTGGTACGTAGGTAATCTCATCAGCAGATAATTTAAACTGCAAAAAATTGTATATATATATATATATATATATATATATATATATATAAAAGCCCTTACGCAATTAAAAAAACTTAGATTCAGACACATATTTTACATACCAAGGTCTTGTTTTTCAATGTGGAATGCTGGAGCTCCAATACCTCCTCACATGGCTGATGCTTCCCCATTATGCCCTGTTCCTCCCTTTATATACCCAGTTTATTTGATGTGCTCCTCCCACCAAAGAAAAAAAAAAAGGATCATTTAATGACCTAAGTTAACTAGTAATCTCTCCAAAATTTCGCCGATAGTGAACCAAGATACAAGAGAAAATAAATAAATCATTTGAATCACAGGGAAAACAGCATGCGTGCCACTGTGGAACGCACAAGGGCGGAGATAGCTAAGGTGGGAAGCAGCCTCTATGACGTCTGCTTGCCCAGCCATCTAATTTATCAGAATCACTTCCGTTTGCGTTCCATTGTGGAACGCACGGAAGCAAATCTGAGCGATGTCAATCTTACCTTACCTGCGTTAGCGTTCCAATGTGGAGCGCATGGAAGGGAAACCCAGCAGTGATTCCTGTGACGTTTATCTGCCTATCGCAGTTACACCTGTCATGCCTACGTCTGCGTTCCACAGTGGAACGCACAGACACAAAGGCAATGTGACCTCTCACATATGTTGTTTTTGGACACAGATGGAGATGTTTTCTGACAAATGTCAGCTTGTAAAGATTCAGATACTCCTATTTTTGTTCCACAATGGGATGCATAAAAATGGAGGCAAAATAGCCTCCATTTATTCATCCCAATCTAATTATATCTATATTCCACAAAGGGATGTGTCGCGGGCGAGGAGGGGGGCCGCTGCGCTCACCACGCTCGGGTCCGGCTCTGGGCTGCTGCTTGCTCGCCGCTGCTCGGTGGCTCGAGCGATGGGCCGGATCCGGGGACTCGAGCGTCGCTCCTCGCCCGTGAGTGAATGGGGTGGTTTGGGGTTGGAGGGTATGGTCCGTGACGCCACCCACGGTTTGTGGTGAGGTTGGGACACCACCGCTGCTCTGGACGGGGATCCCGGGAGCGATGACAGGGAGCAGCCGAGATGTTTCTCTCCCCTCCGTGGGTAGGGGGATTTGGTGGTCCCGGGGCCCGGTGAGGTGTCGGGGGAGGCAGGGTTGGCGAGGTGCAGGGTCGCGGGGGCAGCGTGGTGCCTGACGGCACGGTGGTACTCACTCAGCCAATGATGAATACAGAGTCTCCGGTAAAACAAACGGCTGGATGGACGGGTCCCGCAGCCGGCTGCGGTGGTTACTCCCGGACGGGTGGTGGTGGCTGCCTTTCCCTGCACCTGTTGAGTGTCTTCGGTCCCGATGGCTTCCCACCGGTAACCTGCTCCCCAGCTTGGATGTGTGCCAGAGGAGCCCCTTTTGCCCGCAGGCTCTGGCCCTGGGAATTCTAGCTGTGGTGGTAGCTGTATTTCCCTTTCTCGGTTTGGACGGTTGCCTTCTATCGGGTCTTTGCTGCTAGGAAACCCTGGAGGTTCCAGTCGCTAACGGATTTGACCGGTTTAACGGCGACTCCAAGCCTGGTCGGGGTCCGTAGGCCCTGCCGGTTTGTGCTGGCTTCTCTTCGCTCCCCGGTTCGGTACCGGCAGGCCACCGCCCGTCCCCGGTCCTACGGTTCCGCGTCGATCGGCCTCTCCTGCAGACGGCCACCGTCATCTGCCAACCTTGCTCTTGGTGCCCGGGCCACGCACCCGGACACGGTCAGTCTGGTCTTTCTCCTCAACTACCACTTCTTGCTTCTTCACTTTCACTCTCCTTAACTACACTGACTTCCTTTCCCGCCTCCAGGACTGTGAACTCCTCAGTGGGTGGGGCCAACCGCTTGGTTCCACCCCACCTGGTGTGGACATCAGCCCCTGGAGGGAGGCAACAAGGATTTGTGTGTGACTGATGTGCCTATCTCGGGGTGTGGGGTGTGTTGTTGCAGTACCTGTGACGACCTGGCTTGTCCAGGGCGCCACAGATGTATAAAAGAAAAAAAGTACGTCCAGCACTGCAAATTTATAAGATTACACCTCTCACTTTTTATATACAAACTCACTTATTTTAACAAGTGGTAGCTCTAAATAGGACATGCGGACATAAAAAAAAAAAAAAGGGGTAATCTACTGCAAGGTATTAAGAAGAATGCATATATATAGATATACATACTAATACATATGCACACATAAGATATTGAAGTTACTAAAGAGGGAAAATAGGGAAGCAACAAAATCCTCAAGGAAAAATGAAAGATAATTTTTCTTGAAATCAAGTATCAAATATATTTAATAAGCCTGATTCCATATGGAACAATGGGCCAAATGGCAGGCCTTCCATTGTTCTACGTGGCAATCAAGAAAGAGCAAAAAGGAGATATGAAATGGAAATTTTGTATGAATTTCATTACAACAGGGGAAAATGTCTGGGAAGGAATGCAATCACACAAGTGTGGTTGTTTGTATATTATGGAGGAATCAAATATAGAGTTTACAGGAAGCAAGCAAACGAAATTTGCTCATTGAGGCCTAATGGACTCACGGTGTTCAAATGATGGATCCACTCTGTCTTCTTTTGTAATTTTTTTTTGTCCCAATCCCCTCCTCTTGGGGATGGATCAATTACCTCAATAGCACAGAAATTGAAACAATCTAAATTACCTCCATGTACGGCCTTTATGTGTCTGGCGTTAGGAGTATCTCTCTCATTACGAATGTCGCCTATATGATCACCTATGCGTTTGCGAAATTCTCTTTTTGTTTTGCCGATATATTCTAATCTGCAGGTACATTTAAATAGATAGATCACACCACTAGTTCTGCAGTTCGCAAAATGTCGTATAGCGAATGTTTTTTTCAAAGTCTCACTAAAAAAGGTTTTTGGGACACAAATGAATTGGCAAAAGCTACACTTGCCACAACGGAAAGTACCAAAGTCTCTCCTATCCAGCTAGGTTCCTATAGGTTTTGGAGTCTTAAATTCACTATGTACCAGTTGGTCTCGGATGCTGCGGCCTCGTCGGTAAGTTATTTTAGGTACATGGGGTAAGAGATCTTTGAGGTCAGTGTCCGCTTTAAGGCTATGTGCGCACAGTGCGTTTTTCGCGGCGTTTTTGCGCGTTTTTCGGGTGCGTTTTTGGCCTCAAAACTGCAGGACTTTGCTTCCCCAGCAAAGTCTATGAGTTTTCATTTTTGCTGTCCGCACACATCTGTTTTTTTTCAGCTGCGTTTTTGTGGTGCCACAAAAACGCAGCATGTCAATTATTCCCGCGTTTTTCACTGCGCTTTTCATCCATTGAGTGCAATGGGATGTTGAAAGATGCAATGAGAAACGCAAATTGCAAATATAGCTGCGTTTTGGTGCGTTTCTAAGACCAAAAACGCAGCTATAAACGCAGGAGGTGGGTAGTAAAGTGATGTGTACAGGAAGAGGATTCCTTCTGTCAGTAAAGACAGAAGCGTGAATCCTCCCGGTACCGTCACCGCCGCGTCCACCTCCCGTCCTGTGCATGTCTGCTGCCGTGCGGCGCCATGTCTGGGCGGGAGGTGGAAGCGGCAATCAAAAGTGAACAGTAGAAAAAAAAAAAAGTTATACTCACCTGTCTGCAGCCTCCCGGTGCCATGTCCGCTCCCAGATTCTGTCACGGTACCGCCACCTCCGCTCCGGCTGTGTGCAGTCTCCCCGGGTACGTATGCCTGCAGGATGCAGGACCTGGCGATGGATCACCTGATGCAGTCACCTGACGCATCAGCTGATCGTAAGTCTCGGGGTGACGCCAGCGGCCGGCCGGCTTCACCTATCAGCGGATGCATCAGGAGACTTCATCCCTGATTACCGGCAGCTGCTGCAGCGATCGGACGGGATCAGACTCCCGCCCCATCGCTGCAGGAGCTGCCGGTAATCAGCACATAAGTGAGTATTTGTTTTTTTTCTACTGATGCATCAGCTGATTGTATAATCGGCTTTTATACAATCAGCTGATGTGTGATGTGATTCAGCCCCTAGAACCTGACACATCATCTGATCGCTTTGCCTTCCAGCAAACCGATCAGATGATATTGGATCCGGATTGGACAGCACGGGACCCTGACCCAGGATTACTGCGGAGGGGGGGTTCTTTATTTCAATAAAGATGGAGTCACTAATTGTGTTGTGTTTTATTTCTAATAAAAATATTTTTCTGTGTGTTGTGGTTTTTTTTTATCTTTACTAGAAATTTATGGTGGCCATGTCTAATATTGGCGTGACACCATGAATTTCGGGCTTAGGGCCAGCTATACAGCTAGCCCTAACCCCATTATTACCCAGCGAGCCACCCGGCATCAGGGCAGCTGGAAGAGTTGGATACAGCGCCAGAAGATGGCGCTTCTATGAAAGCGCCATTTTCTGGGGTGGCTGCGGGACTGCAATTCACAGCGGGGGTGCCCAGAAAGCATGGGCACCCTGCACTGTGGATTCCAATCCCCAGCTGCCTAGTTGTACCCGGCTGGACTCAAAAATTGAGCGAAGCTCACGTCATTTATTTTTTAAATTATTTCATGAAATTCATGAAATAATTTTAAAAAAAAGGGCTTCCCTATATTTTTGGTTCCCAGCCGGGTACAAATAGGCAGCTGGGGGTTGGGGGCAGCCCGTACCTGCCTGCTGTACCCGGCTAGCATACAAAAATATGGCGAAGCCCACGCCATTTTTTTTGTTTGGGGGGCAAAGAAATCCTGCATACAGTCCTGGAAGGAGGATGCTGAGCCTTGTAGTTCGACAGCTGCTGTCTGCTCTCCTGCATACACTATTGGATGGAGGATGCTGAGCCTTGTAGGTCTGCTCCCCCTGACTCTCCCTCAAGCATACAGTCCTGGATGGAGCATGCTGAGCCTTGTAGTTCTGCAGCTGCTGTCTGCTCTCCTGCATACACTATTGGATGGAGTATGCTGAGCCTTGTAGTTCTGCAGCTGTCTGCTCTTCTGCATACACTAGTGGAGAATGAAGAACACATTGAAGAAGGAAATGACATCAGACCTTTTTTTTTTGTTCACTGATAAAAAACGCATAAAGACGCAGTGAGCAAAAACGCAGCAAAACGCAGCAAAAAAACGCACCAAATCGCGGCAAAACGCGTGTTTTTTTGCCGCAGGTGCGTTTTTGTGCAGTTTTTGCCGCAAAAAACGCACAAAAACGCAGCGTCAAAAAAACGCAGTGTGTGAACCTAGCCTAAGTATTCTCCAATGTTTTTGGATAATGCCACGGACCGAATATGCATGACTATCAAATTGTCAAATAATACGGAGTTCTAAATTCTCTTCCCTATTTTTCGGGGTAAAAAAAAATACTCCTAGGAGTCAGGATGGCATTACTGAATGCATTACTGAGCACATTTGGAGGATATCCTCTATCAAGGAATCGATTCCTGAGGTTCCCCGCCTGGTGAAGAAATGCTAACTCGGAAGAACAATTTCGTCGCACCCTAAGGTACTGCCCTTTAGAAATTCCAGTTCTTAAACTAGGGGGATGATGACTACTCCAATGTAACAAGTTGTTAGTGGCAGTTAGTTTTCGATAAGTACTAGTCATCAATTGTCCTTCATTTCCTCTCCTTATAGTAACATCTAGAAAATTAATCTCTACTTCCTAGATTCTCAGGTAAATCTTAATCCCAGATTATTGAGATTAATATCTTTCATGAAGCGATTGAAAAGTGATTCATCTCCAGACCAAAGCAGGAGCATGTCGTCTATGTAGCGTCCCCAAAATAAAATATGGGAACTCCACCAAGCCGCATCCTCTTCATTTTTGAAAATAATCGTATCCTCCCACTGGCCCAGGAGCAAATTAGCATAAATTGGGGCAACTGAACTCCCCATTGCTGTGCCCCTGAGCTGGTGGTAGAATTTTCCGCAGAAAGAGAAATACTTGTGTCTTAATATGAACTCCAAGAGTTCAATTATAAAGTTATTATGCTTTTGGCAATGAATATCTCTTCCACTCAAATAGTATTTTACGGCTTCCAAACCTGATACATGTGGGATGCTACTATAAAGAGCCTCGACATGGGGACTCTACATAGACGACGTGCTCCTCCTTTGGTCTGGAGATGAATCACTTTTCAATCGCTTCATGAAAGATATTAATCTCAATAATCTGGGATTAAGAATTACCTCAGAGTTCCAGGAAGTAGAGATTAATTTTTTAGATGTTACTATAAGGAGAGGAAATGAAGAACAATTGATGACTAGTACTTATCGAAAACCAACTGCCCCCAACAACTTGTTACATTGGAGTAGTCATCATCCCCCTAGTTTAAGAACTGGAATTCCTAAAGGGCAGTACCTTAGGGTGCAACAAAATTGTTCGTCCGAGTCAGCATTAGGGAAGAGAATTTAGAACTCCGTATTATTGGAAAATTTGATAGTCATGCATATTCGGTCCGTAGCATTATCCAAAAACATTGGAAAATACTTAAAGCGGACCCTCACCTCAAAGATCTCTTACCCCATGTACCTAAAATAACTTACCGACAAGGCCGCAGCATCCGAGACCAACTGGTACATAGTGAATTTAAGACTCCAAAACCTATAGGGACCTGGCTGGATAGGATAGACTTTGGTACTTTCCGTTGTGGCAAGTGTAGCTTTTGCCAATTCGTTTGTGTCACAAAAACATTTTTTAGTGAGACTTTGAAAAAAACATTCGCTATACGACATTTTGCGAACTGCAGAACTAGTGGTGTGATCTATTTAAATGTACCTGCAGATTAGAATATATTGGCAAAACAAAAAGAGAATTTCGCAAACGCATAGGTGATCATATAGGCGACATTCGTAATAAGAGAGATACTCCTATCGCCAGACACATAAAGGCCGTACATGGAGGTAATTTAGATTGTTTCAATTTCCGTGCTATTGAGGTAATTGATCCATCCCCAAGAGAAGGGGATTGGGACAAAAAAAATTTACAAAAGGGAGACAGAGTGGATCCATCGTTTGAACACCGTGAGTCCATTAGGCCTCAATGAGCAAATTTCGTTTGCTTGCTTCCTGTAAACTATATTTGATTCCTCCATAATATACAAACAACCACACTTGTGTGATTGTATTCCTTCACAGACATTTTCCCCTGTGATAATGAAATTCATACAAAATTTCCATTTCATATCTCCTTTTTGCTCTTTCTTGATTGCCACGTAAAACAATGGAAGGCCCGCCATTTGGCCCATTGTTCCATATGGAATCAGGCTTATTAAATATATTTGATCCTTGATTTCAAGAAAAATTATCTTTCATTTTTCCTTGAGGATTTTGTTGCTTCCCTATTTTCCCTCTTTAGTAACTTCAATATCTTATGTGTGCATATGTATTAGTATGTATATCTATATATGCATTCTTCCTAATACCTTGCAGTAGATTACCCCCTTTTTTTTTTAATATCCGCATGTCCTATTTAGAGCTACCACCTGTTAAAATAAGTGAGTTTGTATATAAAAAAGTGAGAGGTGGAATCTTATAAATTTGCAGTGCTGGACGTACTTTCTTTCTTTTATACATCCCTTTGTGGAATATAGATATAATTAGATTGGGATGAATAAATGGAGGCTATTTTGCCTCCATTTTTATGCATCCCATTGTGGAACAAAAATAGGAGTATCTGAATCTATACAAGCTGACATTTGTCAGAAAACATCTCCATCTGTGTCCAAATAGAACGGATGTGAGAGGTCACATTGCCTTTGCGTCTGTGCGTTCCACTGTGGAACGCAGACGTAGGCATGACAGGTGTAACTGCGATAGGCAGATAAACGTCACAGGAATCACTGCTGGGTTTCCCTTCCATGCGTTCCACATTGGAACGCTAACGCAGGTAAGCTAAGATTGACATCACTTAGATTTGCTTCCGTGCATTCCACAGTGGAACGCAAATGGAAGTGATTCTGATAAATTAGATGGCTGGGCAAGCGGACGTCATAGAGGCTGCTTCCCACCTTAGCTATCTCTGCCTTTGTGCGTTCCACAGTGGCACGCACGCTGTTTTCTCTGTGATTCAAACTGATTCAAATTTATATTTGCAGGGACTATTATCTCTTGTATCCTGGTTCACTATCGGCGCAATTTTGGAGAGATTTCTAAGTTAATTTAGGTCATTAAATTATCATTTTTTTTTTCCTTTGGTGGGAGGAGCACGTCAGATAATCTGGGTACATAAAGGGAGGAACAGGGCATAATGGGGAAGCATCAGCCATTTCACATTGAAAAACAAGACCTTGGTATGTAAAATATGTGTCTGAATCTAAGTTTTTTGAATTGAGTAAGGGATTTCATATATATATATATATATATATATATATATATATGATATATATAGATATAATTTTTATATATATACATACATATATTTTTTTTGCAGTTTAAATTATCTGCTGAGATTACCTACGTATCAGTGTATGGACTAATGGAATTTAATATTAACCGTCTTGGAACGAAAATATAGTAAGCTTTCCCCCTTATTTACAATCACATATTGTGGAGGAAGCTTTTTTCTGGTCACACTTTATATCTGGGTGAGTGGGTCCCTTTCTCTTTAGTCCAAGTGTATAACTGGATTTTTTTTTTAAAAAAAAAAAATTCTTTGGCATTTTTTTAGGTCTAAAAGTTTGTTGATGTGGAATTTGCACTCTGATTGGGCCACCCCTCTAGACATCAGTGAGTAAATAATGTTTTTGAAATATTCACCGTTTGAATGCATTTTACTAATAGGTGGTTTCTGTACGTATATTTTTTTAGGTTGAAGCCTCTAGTAAAAACTGAAGAAATTCAATTTTGCCTTAATAAAAGATTCGGATTAAAAATCTAGAGAACGACTGACATAAAAAGTCTTCAGTGACGACGTTTTCCATATAACATCTGTGGTATCCATATGTGCTTATTGTCTTTCTCATTTTTCTCATTAACTAAATGTATTATGACATGTTATAAACACCCCTGATGAACCTCTTGTGTAGGAGGAGAAATGCGTCGGGTGAAAAGTATTGAATGTAAATTAATCAGGAGTTTGGAAATAATGTCATGTAAATACTTCTGTGAATTCAGGGACAGTTTGGTCTAGGCGAATGTATTCTGGACACTCCCAATTTTCTTACCTTGGATTTGTGAGAGCCTCAGAATATAGACATACCTGGACTAAATTTTTCCAATCACATATATTGTAGGTCGATTGGCACAGTGATATGCTTACCCCCATTTTTTTGGGGGTATATCACTGGTCTTTCTGCTGTATGACTAGCTGGAGTCTTTCAAATGTGGCAATTTGTTTTTTCTGGCTATGTGTATCCTTAACCCCTTCACCCCCGGCCACTAAAACACCCTAATGACCGGGCCATTTTTTGCAATTCTGACTAGTGTCACTTTGACAGGTTATATCTCTTGAACGCTTCAACGGATCCTGGCGATTCTGACATTGTTTTTTCATGACATATTGTACTTCCTGACCGTGGTAAATTTAGGCCGATATTTTTTGCGTTTATTTGTGAAAATTTAGGAAATTTTGCAAACATTTTGAAAATTTCGCAATTTTCAAACTTTGAAAATTTATGCCTATAAATCTGAGAAATATGTCACACAAAATAGTTACTATATAACATTTCCCACATGTCTACTTTACATCAGCGCAATTTTCGAAACAATTTTTTTTTTTCGTTAGAAAGTTAGAAGGGGTCAAAGTTAATCAGCAATTTCTCATTTTTCCAACAAAATTTACAAAAGAATTTTTTTTAGGGACCATATCACATTTGAGGTGACTTTGAGAGGCCGAGGTGACAGAAAATACCCAAAAGTGACCCCATTCT
The DNA here is from genome assembly GCF_048569485.1 of Anomaloglossus baeobatrachus. NCBI lineage: Eukaryota > Metazoa > Chordata > Amphibia > Anura > Aromobatidae > Anomaloglossus > Anomaloglossus baeobatrachus. The sequence continues at coordinate 483,656,113 of NC_134355.1, forward strand.
AAAATCTGCACCCCTCACTCTGCTCAAAACCACATCCAAGAAGTTTATTAACCCTTTAGGTGCTTCACAGCAACCAAAGCAATGTGGAAGGAAAAAATGAAAATTTTACTTTTTAACACAAAAATATTACTTTAGCCATAAAATTTTAATTTTCACAAGGGAGAAAAGAGAAAGTGCACCATACAATTTATTGTGCATTTTCTCCTGAGTACGCTGATACCCCATATGTGGTAAAAATCAATTGTTTGGGCGCACGGCAGAGTTCGAAAGGGAAGGAGCGCCATTTGAAATTTTGAACACAAAATTAGCTGCACTCATTAGCAGACGCCATGTCGGGTTTGAAGACCCCCTGAGGTGCCTAAACAATTGTGCTACCCCACAAGTGACCCCATTTTGGAAACTAGAGCCCTCAAATAATTGTTCTAAATGTTTGGTGAGCACTTTGAACCTCTGGGGGCTTCACAGAAGTTTATAACGTTGAGTCGTGAAAAGAAAAAAATTTTTTTTACCACAAAACTGTTGCTTCAACGAGGTAGCTTTTTTTTTCACAAGGGTATCAGGAAAAAATGCACCATAAAATGTATTGTGCATTTTCTCCTGAGTATGCAGATACCCCATATGTTGTGGAAATCAAATGTTTATGCACACGGCAGGGCTCGGAAGGCAAGGAGCGCCATTTGAATTTTTGACAGCAAAATTAGCTGCACTCATTAGCGGACGCCATGTCGGGTTTGAAGACCCCCTGAGGTGCCTAAACAATGGAGCTACCCCACAAGTAACACCATTTTGGAAACTAGAGCCCTCAAATAATTTTTCTAGATGTTTGATGAGCACTTTGAACCCCTGGGGGTTTCACAGAAGTTTATAACGTTGAGCCGTGAAAAGAAAAAAATTTTTTTTTACCACAAAACTGTTGCTTCAACTAGGTAGCTTTTTTTTCACAAGGGTATCAGTAAAAAATGCACCATAAAATGTATTGTGCATTTTCTCCTGAGTACGCAGATACCTCATATGTGGTGGAAAGTAATTGTTTGTGCGCATGGCGGGGCTCAGAAGAGAAAGAGCACCATTTGACAGCAAAATTGGTTGGAATCATTAGCTGACGTAATGTTGCATTTGGAGACCCCCTGAGGTGCCTAAACAATGGAGCTCCCCCACAAGTGACCCCATTTTGGAAACTAGACGCCTCAAGGAATTTATCTAGATGTTTAGCGAGCCCCAAGGGGCTCCACACAAGTTGATAATGTTGAGCCATGAATACAATTTTTTTTTTCACCACAAAACTGTTACTTGAACCACGTAACTTTTTTTTCACAGGGGTATCAGGAAAAAATGTACCATAAGACGTATTGTACAATTTCTCCTGAGTACGACGATACCTCATATGTGGTGGAAAGTAATTGTTTGGGCGCATGGCAGGGCTCAGAAGAGAAAGCACACCATTTGACAGCAAAATTGGTTGGAATCATTAGCGGACGCCATGTCATCTTTGGAGACCCCCTATGGTGCCTAAACAGTGGAGCTCTCTCACAAGTGACCCCATCCCCTCAAGGAAATTATCTAGATGTTTGGTGAGCCCCTTGCACCCCCAGGGGCTCCACAGAAGTTGATAACATTGAACCGTGAAATTTTTAATTTTTTTTTACCACAAAATTTTTGCATCAACCAGGTAGCTTTTTTTTTTACAACAGTATCAGGAAAAAATGCACTATAAAACGTATTGTGCAATTTTTCCTGAGTATGCAGATACCTCATATGTGGTGGAAATAAATTGTTTGGGTGCATGGCGGGGCTCAGAAGAGAAGGAACGCCATTTGACTTTTCAAACGCACAGACGTGGTGCACTGATCAACTGTTGCAGGACGCACATTCGGATGAGATACAAAAAGCGTCGGTGATACGGAAAAAAGAAAAAGTCACGCCAAAAATTGAGTAGGGATGCAGATTTGTTATGTGCATCCCTGATCAGCGCTTGGCGAGACGCACGGATGGATGCGATACAAAAAGCGTCGGGGATATGGAAAAAAGTCACGCCAAAAATTGAGCAGGGATGCCGATCCGTTATGTGCATCCCTAATTAGCGATTGGCGGAACGCATGGACAGATGCGATACAAAACGCGTTGGGGATACGGAAAAAAGTCACGCCAAAAATTGAGCAGGGATGCAGATCCGTTATCTGCATCCCTGATCAGCGATTGGCGGGATGCACGGACAGATGCGATACAAAACGCGTTGGGGCTACGGAAAAAAGTCACGCCAAAAATTGAGCAGGGATGCAGATCCGTTATCTGCATCCCTGATCAGCGATTGGCGGGACGCACGGACAGATGCAATACAAAACGCGTTGAGGATACGGAAAAAAAAAAAAAGTCACGCCAAAAATTGACCACGTTATCTGCATCCGTGATTGCTCGGCAGGACGCACGGACAGATGAGGTGTAAAAATGGACAGGATACAGGGAAAAAAAAAAGTTATACTCACAGTACCCAGAGGAGTAGCAGGAGGAACAGAAGGCAAGCGAGATAGACATCTGTACAGGAGCCGCAGGCAGGATGTTGGACAGATCAGCAGAAGACCCAGGAAGGACCCAGAGATGGAGGCAGATCTGATCGGGCCAGTGAAGAAATCGGACGACCCGGTGAAGGCAGGTAAGAGGACGTCAAGGGGAGAGGGGAGGGGGACAGCAGAGGGGGGTGCGGGAGAGCAGAGGGGGGTACCGGAGAAGCAAAGAAGGAAGGAAGGAAGGAAGCAGAATAGAGATGACAGAGGAGGCAGGCAGATCGCAGGGGGAGCAGATCGGGATGACGGGGGGCAGATCGGGGCGTGGGGGGGCAGACCGCGGGGGGCACGGGCAGGGGCCATAACGGGAGCGCGCAGGGGCCATAACGGGAGCGTGCACGGGCTGCAAGAAGAGTGGAATAGTCACGTGGAGCAGGCGCAGAAGCGGTGACATTAGCGGCGGCAGCGGTGGCGTGGCACCACAAGTACCAGCCACTCCACGCTGCAGACATGTTGGGGGAGGTTCCCCAGACCAGCACAGACCTGGGGAGGGTGGCCACCTGCAGATCAGACCGCCCCACTGCACACTGATTGGAGCGATTGCGCGTCATAGCACGATCGCTCCAATCAGTGCTGCAGGGGCTGGGGGTGGCATGTTTGAGATCCACCTATGATCTGCTGTAGCTGCTACGGCATCTCATAGCAGGATCTCATAGTATTGCACTAATTCGGGCATTATTTTTTCCGAAATCAGTGCCAATGATGTGGTTGGCGGTTCAGATTTGAACAGCCAATCACATCGATCGTCGATGGGGGTTGGCGATGCCACCCCCCTAGGGTCAAGCAAAGGTTCCCTGCTGTAAGAAACAGCAGGGGACATAATATAAAAGCCGTTGCTATGGCCACGGCAATCAAATGAAGTTTAGGCAGTAAAATTACGTCCCTGGTCGTTAAGTCACGTTAAAATAGGACGTAATTTTACCGCCCGCGGTCGTGAAGGGGTTAAGGATTTATATGTAAAAATTAAAAAAAAAATTTTGTATAATAAAGAATCGATATTTTAGAAAGTGACTTTTTCTGTGAAACACTATAACAGAGCTCTTGCCAACTCCTGCTGCAACCAACTCAAAAATATTTCAAGACTGTGTCCCTTTCTCAACCGTCAATCTACTAAAATGTAAGTGCATGACCTTATCTCCCACCTCAACTACTATAGTATTCCCCATCCACTATACCATGTGATATACTGAAAAACAGGTGAAAAAAGTGTGGTTAAATGGTTAAAAAAAACACAACTCCCTTATCCTGTATTAGGTTTTGTTTTATATCTGTCATTATTTGGTACAAAAATACATACCAGTTTTATTCATCAGGTCAGTACAAGAATGGAGATACCAACGTATAAGAGGTTTTTTAATATTTTAGTGGTCAAAAAAATGTAGAACATTGTAAAGAAAAATTTGATTTGTGTCGCCATTTTCTTAGATCTATAATTATTTTATTTTTCCGTCAATAGAGTTGTATGAGGGCTTCATTTTTGTGTGATGAGATTAAATTTGTCATACCATTTTGGCGTACTTACCTTTTGATATATTTCTATTGCATTTTTTAGTGCACTGACTGAATAAACGCAATTTTTGAAGTTTGACTATTGTTTTTCTTTTCGATTTTAAACATTTGGTTAATTTAATTTTATACCTTGATAGATCTGATTTTTACGGAAGCGGTAATATTAAATATATTTTCTTTGCTTTTTTTAAATTGCAAAAGGAAGGGGATTTAAACAATTATATTTTTTTCCATTTTTATAAAACTGTTTTTATTTTTACCTTATTTTTTTAGTTCCATTAGAGGACTTGAACTTAGAGGTGGGAGAGTCTGTTCATAGGACAACAATCAGTCGTACACTGCACAAATCTGGCCTTCATGGAAGAGTGGCAAGGAGAAAGCCATTTCTCAAAGATATCCATAAAAATTGTCATTTAAAGTTTGCCACAAGCCACCCGGGAGACACACCAAACATGTGGAAGAAGGTGCTCTGGTCAGATGAAACCAAAATCGAACTATTTAAGTACAATGCCAAATGATATGTTTGGCGTAAAAGCAACACAGCTCATCACCCTGAACACACCATCCCCACTGTCAAACATGGTAGTGGCAGCATCATGGTTTGTGCCTGCTTTTCTTCAGCAGGGACAGGGAAGATGGTTAAAATTGATGGGAAGATGGATGGAGCCAAATACAGGACCATTCTTGAAGAAAACCTGTTGGAGTCTGCAAAAGACCTGAGACTGGGACGGAGATTTGTCTTCCAACAAGACAATGATCCCAAACATAAAGCAAAATCTACAATGGAATGGTTCACAAATAAACATATCCAGGTGTTAGAATGGCCAAGTCAAAGTCCAGACCGGAATCCAATCGAGAATCTGTGGAAAGAGCTGAAAACTGCTGTTCACAAACGCTTTCCATCCACCCTCACTCAGCTCGAGCTATTTGCAAAGGAAAAATGGGCAAGAATTTCTGTCTCTCGATGTGCAAAACTGATAGAGACATACCCCAAGTGACTTGCAGCTGTAATCGTATCATAAGGTGGCGCTACAAAGTATTAACTTAAAGGGGACAAATAATATTGCACGCCCCAATTTTCAGTTTGTTTTTTTAAAAAAAGTTTAAAATAAGCAATACATTTCGTTCAACTTCACAATTGTGTCCCACTTGTTGTTGATTCTTCACCATAACATTAACATTTTTATCTTTATGTTTGAAGCCTGAAATGTGGGAAAAGGTTGAAATATTCAATGGAGCCGAATATTTTCGCAAGGCACTGTATATATTTCTGTGAGAAGGATGCCTACAAGTATAAGGTTCAACACATTAGTTATTTGAGAAAAACATTTTAAGTAAGGTGCATACCTATGAAAAATGTTGAAGGGCCACTTTGAAAGTGGTTTAATAGCCACTACTAACAGTCAAGAGTCCAATGTCTATGAATGAAAAAGGGAAGCAGGGGTAGTTTACAATTTACAGAACTATATATAAGAGCATCTGATCCTTGTATTCAACTTTAATGCATGTATAATGTGTCCATACCTTGAGATATATGATAAAGGTCCTGATTACTATTAAATTAATATAATGTCCTTAGTGTAGACAGACCCAGTGCTCTGTATATAAAAATGACAAGTGTTGTGCCATATTGTTGATACTATAATACCTATTCATTATGGAAATTTGATCTTATACACACCTTATATGGTACCGTTTATTGAATCCTGTAATGAGGTTTTGGAAGTTTTCTCATTAGTTATTTCAGTATACGCTGAGTATATACCAATGAAAAATGTATAATGGAAATTGATGGTGTCACATATAATTGGACTCCTAATGCAGAGGAGCTGTTTGGTTATGCGTTCTTATTGAAAGACAATAGATATGTCAATAAATATCATGCATCAACGGTATAATGGACAAGAAGGTACTGTATAAGGGACGACGTAGACATAATATACAGTGGGGTAAAAAAGTATTTAGTCAGCCACCAATTGTGAAAGTTCTCCCACTTAAAAAGATGAGAGAGGCCTGTAATTGACATCATAGGTATACCACAACTATGAGAGACAAAATAAGAAAACAAATCCCGAAAATCACCTTGTCTGATTTGGCAAGATTTTATTTGCAAATTACGGTGGAAAATAAGTATTTGGTCAATAACAAAAGTTCATCTCAATATTTTGTTATATATCCTTTGTTGGCAATGACAGAGGTCAAATGTTTTCTGTAAGTCTTCACAAGGTTGGCAAACTCTATTGGTGGTATGTTGGCCCATTCCTCCATGCAGATCTCTTCTAGAGCAGTGATGTTTTGGGCCTATCGCCAGGGCCAGATTAAGGTTGGTGGGGGCCCCTGGGCAGAAAATCTGGTGGGGGCCCCATAATGTTAACATTTTTAGCCATAACAGTAGAGCGCGAACTGTAGCATTTAGATATAAATCCAATGAACATTTATCTTATCCTGTTCTGCCACATTCAGATTTACACTACTACAATACAGATACAGTCCATGATAACTCACAGCCGTCACTTATACACACAGTACAATACAGACACAGTCCAGGATCACTCAGAGCCGTCACTTATACACACAGTGCAATACAGACACAGTCCAGGATCACTCACAGCAGTCACTTATACACACAGTGCAATACAGATACAGTCCAGGATCACTCACAGCAGTCACTTATACACACAGTACAATACAGACACAGTCGAGGATCACTCACAGCCAACACTTATACACACAGTGCAATACAGATACAGTCCAGGATAACTCACAGCCGTCACTTATACACACAGTACAATACAGATACAGTCCAGGATCACTCACAGCCGTCACTTATACACACAGTACAATACAGACACAGTTCAGGATCACTCACAGCAGTCACTTATACACACAGTAGAGTTAAGGCTGTTTTACACATTTCAATTACATATGCGATCTCGTATGCGATCGCACCCGCCCCCATCGTATGTGCGGAACGGGCAATTTGTTGCCCATGTCGCACAAATGATTAACCCCCGTCACACGTACTTACCTTCCAAACGACCTCGCTGTGGGCAGCGAACATCCACTTTCTGAAGTGGGAGAGACGTTCGGCGTCACATCGACGTCACACAGCGGCCGGCCAATAGAAGCGGAGGGGCGGAGATGAGCGGGATGTAAACATCCCGCCCACCTCCTTCCTTCCGCATTGCTGGCGGGACGCAGGTAAGCTGTGTTTATCGTTCCCGGGGTATCACACGGAGCGACGTGTGCTGCCTCAAGAACGATGAACAACCAGACGTTCAATTTTTAGAAATTGAACGACGTGTATGCGACCAACGTTTTAACCCACAATCAGGGTCGCACGTAGCTGTCACACACTACAATATCACTAACGATGCCGGATGTGCGTCACTTACGACGTGACCCTGCCGACACATCGCTAGATATATTGTAGCGTGTAAAGCTTTACTCACATATTTTATTGATCCCAATGTTAAGGCAGCCAGAGCCGGCTCCAGGTTTTTGTGGCCTCCGGGTGAAAGAGTCTCAGTGGACCCCATCCACACACAGACACGCACATACACATACAGGCATACGTACATATATTTGAAGACAAATTCAGAAAAATACAAATATATGCACAGTCATATACACTGACATACATGCAGACACAGACGCATTAGGGCTTGTGCGCACGTTGCGTAATTCCATGTATTTACGCTGCGTATAGCACTGCAGTGTAAATGCATGCGTCCTGCGTCCCCTATACAATCTATGAAGATTGTGCATGGTACGTGCGCACGTTGCTTTTATGCACGCAGCAATTTGGGTGCTAAAATGTTGACCCAAATCTGTGCGTTCATAAAATGAGCATGTCAATTATTCCGTGTGCTATGGATGCAGCTCACACTGTCTATGGTGGGGGCAGCAGCCAGAGCGCAGGAAATCAGCTTTTTGTGTACAGAAAAACTGTATCACTTATGCAGTGTTTCTGCAGCGATTTGACGTGCACATGTGCTGTCAAATCGCTGCAGAATATTCAGCAGTTACGTGCGCATGAGCCCATACAGGTATTAATATGGGGGAAGTCGCCAGCAGCCTCACTCACCTCTCCCGCTTGTTTCCGTCCAGCTCCTTCAGGACATGTGGCTGTGTTTCATGATGGCTGTCACTAACAGACATGACTGCACACTGACAGCACTGCTGTATATACATCACAGGAGGGGCTGGGGGCTATAATATATACATTACAGGAGGGGCAGGGGGCATAGACGTTACTGGAGTGGCAAACAGCTCTGGTGGTGTACTCATTACTGGGATGGGTGACATAGCGCTCTGGAGGACCCATATAGTTCTGGGGGGGCGCACAGACTGCTCTAATTCATATATACACACACAGTACTGCTTCTTACACACACAGCTCTGACACACACACACACACACACACACACACACACACTACAATGCACCCCCTACACACACAATACAATGCACCCCCCATCACCTTCTACACACACACACACAATACAATGCACCCCCCTACACACACACACACACACACACAATGCACCCCACATCACCTCCTACACACACACAAAATGCACCCCACATCACCTCCTACACACACACAAAATGCACCCCACATCACCTCCTACACACACACACACACACACACAATGCACCCCACATCACCTCCTACACACACACAATGCACCCCACACACACAAACACACACACAATGCACCCCACATCACCTCCTACACACACACAATGCACCCCACATCACCTCCTACACACACACAAAATGCACCCCAGATCACCTCCTACACACACACAAAATGCACCCCACATCACCTCCTACACACACACACACACACACACAATGCACCCCACATCACCTCCTACACACACACACACACACAATGCACCCCACACACAAACACACACAATGCACCCCACATCACCTCCTACACACACACAATGCAAGCCCCCATTAACCCTGTCATGATATATGTAGTTTTCTCCATCCCATATTTTTGTATAAGATGCCATGTGATGTATTTTACCTTCTCACTGTATTTGCTGTAATACTATGTCTTGGGATGTAAGTGACCATACCTTCCCCCAGCCTGTATCATATTGCACTCAGGCTTCAGCAGTAGCTATTGTCATTGATTTGGTGGGGGTTGCATATATATATTGTTCTTCTCAGCATGGGACTTCTCCAATCTACAACTTGGTAAACAGAACAGAGCCAGCAGTCTAAAGTCCATTCATGCATCAAATGGCCAGGGGGAGGTGTGCCCACCTAAGGGGCTGATCCCAGGAGAGAACATGTTAGTTCAGTTAGTTGGAGCTCGGCTGGAAAAGGACTAGGATCCATAGCTGAGGCTGGATCCTGGGGTCTGTGTGTGTGGACTGTTACAGACTGGAGATCCGCGGCCACGTGGGATTGTGTTTTGTTGTTCACCTGTTGGACTCAAGGAACTCATATAAGGACCATTGCCCTAATTCCCCTGGCATCGGAATACCAGGCGGTGCCCCTGGATCTTTTGTTTTTTCCGTTGTGGACTCCTTGCAGATTTGAAGGATTTATATTTATGTTTGCTGCTTATTCTTTGTGGTTCCAATAAAGCCCTTTGGATTGTTCCTTGGCCTGGCGTCCCTCACTGCTCTGTTGCATACCCCGTCACAAACCCTCCCCCACACACAATACAATGCACCCCTCATTACCCCTCCCCACACACAATACAATGCACCCCTCATTACCCCTCCCCACACAGAATACAATGCCCCCTCCATTACCCCTCCCCACACACACGATACAATGCCCCCTCCATTACCCCTCCCCCCACACACAATACAACCCTCATCACCCCCTACACACACAAATTACACTGCCCCATCACTACACACTCCTGCCTCCCCCCTCCCTCGGAATACAGTGCTCCTCCTCTGCCTGTCACAAAGCTGTGTCTCCTTCACAAATGTTCCCCGTTATGTGTCCTCAGCCCCTCCTCACTTATCTCCATTAATTACACCTGTCTCTTCAGCTCCTTCATGGAGCGCTCGCTTCCTCATGTCCCCTGTGTGGCGCCCGCAGCACTGTGATGACGTCAGCAAGGTGCTGATCTCATCACGTTGCTGCACGTCGGGGGCGGGGCCGGGTCCCGGCGCGATGTTCAAATGTATTTACGTCTGCAAGACGCAAATACATTTGAATAGGAAGAAGCTGCGGTCATCGGCTCTGCTGCGCTCCTCTGCAGTGTACAAGCCGGCACACAGCAGAGCCGACACAGCGCGCTACCTCCTGCTCCTGCTAGTGTGCCTGGCATTTACACAGTGTAGAGGAGCGCAGCGGGGACAGCAGATACAGCGGCCCACCACACCGTGCCCCTGCTGCTAGGGGGGGCAGCTGCCCCCCCGCCTTTCGCTGGGTACGGCCGCAGCACATAGCAAGGAGCATTAGCACACCTCTGACCCCGGAAGTGCAAGCGGGCGCTGGTACTTCCGGTGTCAATCAGCGTCCTGTGCCCGCAGTTTGTTTTTGCGTCTTAAAGACGCAGATACAAATAAATAGCGGTGCTTCAACACCCCGCGCCCCCCCCTTCCCCCGAAAACACAGCTGATTTATTAGACTGTCTTCACGGAGGGGGAGAGGGTGTGAAGAAAAAAAATGCTGACAGGTGCCTATTGCCAAGTATGGTGGGGGCCCCCTTAGAAGCTCTTTTGGTGGGGGCCCCTGGGCTGGAGCCCCGTCTGCCCCGCCGATAATCCGGCCCTGCCTATCGCTGACCAACATGGACTTTCAACTCCCTCCAAAGGTTTTCAATGGGGTGGAGATCTGAAGACTGGCTTGGCCACTCCAGGACCTTCATATGCTTGTGCATGGGATCATCATGGGATCATTATCATGCTGAAAGACCCAGACACGTTTCATTTTCAATGCCCTTGATGACGGAAGGAGGTTTGCACTTAACATCTCACTATACACAGCCCCATTCATTGTTTCATGTACACGGATCAGTCATCCTGGTCCTTTTGCAGAGAAACAGCCCCAAAGCGTGATGACGCCATCCCCATGCTTCATAGCAGGTATGATGTTCTTTGGATGCAACTCAGCATTCTGTCTCCTCCAAACACGATGAGTTGTGTTTCTACCAAACAGTTCTACTTTGGTTTCATCATACCATATGACATTCTCCCAATACTCTTCTGGATAATCCAACTGCTCTCTAGCAAACTTCAGATGGGCCCGGAGATGTACTGGCTTAAGCAGGTGGACACATTTGGCACTGCAGGATCTGAGTCCCTGGTGGGGTAGTGTGTTACTGATGGTAGCCTTTATTATGGTGGTCCCAGCTCTATGCAGGTCATTCACAAGGTCCCCCCTGTGTGGTTCTGGGATATTTGCTCTCCGTTCCTGTGATCATTTTGACCCCATGGGGCCGGTGTGGTGGTCTGGGATGTCGCGATGGCCTGCCCGGTTTCGTGCCCCAAGGTATACACCAATAAGGAGGCAGGATGATGGGGGTTGTAGTAGGAAAATTGTTGTGACGCCACTGTGGTACGCGGCCAGAGATTAGCCGCCGCTGCTGTCACTGTTTTCCAGGGCAGATTTAATAGCAGCAGAGATGGTATCACTCCCCACAGGTGGAGCGGGCCCTGGGAAGGATGATGAGGGGAGTAGTTATGGCGATGGCCTAAAGGCAACACACCAGCTGCGCTCCCCCGAAAATCATTACTTGCAAGGGCAGTCTGGGTTCAGATGATCCATAGACTAGAACAGATTATGCCGGTGTGGGGGACTGTGCTTGTTGCTGTACCACCCCCTTTAATTCATCCACCTAGAGAGAAAAGATCTTCAATTGCCTCAATAGCTCAGCAACTAGGTGCATGCTGGAGTATAAAGTATGGCCAGCTATAATGTCATTACTATGGGATAGGGAGATACCGGCACCTGCAAGCTGTCCCTCAAGCTAGGGGACCCTCCGGTTGGACCTGCCAATCCTGAATATCTGCAGGTTCGCCCATCACTACCTCTCACGAAGCTATTTGCCTATTTTCCTGTAGTCCATCCCACACTTGTGCAAGTCTACTATTTTGTCCCTGGTGTCCTTAGAAAGCTTTTTGGTCTTGGCCATGGTGGAGAAGTTGGAGTGTGATAGTTTGAGTGTGTGGACAGGTGTCTTTTATACAGGTAGCGGGTTCAAACAGGGGCAATTAATATAAGTAATGAGTGAGTGCACACTAAGAGAGCTTCTTGAAGAGGAAATAAGAGGTCTGTGAGAGTCAGAATTCTTGCAGGTTGGTAGGTCATCAAATAGTTATTTCACACAATAAAATCAAATTAATTATTTAAAAATCATATAATGTAATTTTCTAGGGTTTTGCTGTTGTTTTTTTTATTCTGCCCGTCACAGTTGAAGTGTACCTACGATAATAATTACAGACCTCTCCATTCTTTGTAGGTGGGAAAAGTTGCAAAATCGTCAGTGTATCAAACACTTATTTTCCCCACTGTATATATATATATATATATATATATATATATATATATATATATATAAAATATATATAAAATATATATAAAATATATATATATATATATATATATATATATATACTCAGTAAATTTTATCCTGTGAATGTGACTTTTGATTTAATCAATATAATTTCATCATAGTACATTTTTAAGCACCACTTACAGTACTTATTACACTTACTTATTACTTACTTATTACTTATTGTACTTATTATACTTATTATACTTATTATCAGTATAATAAAGCCTTACCACCTATCACAGAATTTAGTTGTTTTAGGAAATGTTGCATTACTTGTGAAAACCACAGTTTCCTTTGTGTCATGTGCACAGAATTTTTGGCTATAAGTGAAAAAGGAAAATCCAGCTGGTCTAGCAGTTTCAAATTTCACTTCCTTCATATGCCCAAACAAGATACCCATAGAAAAAATTCCAAACTTCTGAAATTCAACATACGTACACATACACAGAAAAGAGTCACATTTTAGCCCGAATTAAATTGCCCGTGAAACCTTTTCCATTTACAGACTGAAATACTGTATACGGACTGGTCGTGGTTCTCCCGAACTAAACTCAACAGTATCATAGGCATACAGTGTATGGTGCCATTGTGTTTTTCCCACCACTCCTGTGACCAGTCTGCACACTGGAGATCAAAATTAGAGAACAAAACACAATTTCCTAATTGATAAAGTAATTGTGTAGTCCTATGTGATTATATCCTAACATCAGTAAACTAGCATTATTTTAAGCTTATTTTATAGATTGAATTTATTCCAAACCACATAATAAAAAAGTAAATGAGATAAATGAAAAAGAACACTGATCAAAATTAGAGAACACTTTCAGATGCCTGCAAATTATTGGTGTTATTCTGGCATCTGGTGCTAATTTCCTTAATTATCTGACAAAACCCTATTTAACTGGCAGCCTATCTTTACAGTTTGCACTGACTTTGCAAAAATGGTGTGCTGTTCCAAACTGACTGAAACCCTCTGGCAGCAGGTTGTCCAGATGAAGGCCAAAGGTGTGACCCTATCAGCCATAGCAAGAGAAATTGGTCGTTCTCAGTGATTTTGAGGATATTGCATTTTTACAACACCAATAACTCTTTCAAGTGCCCCAAGAAGGCTGGTCGCTCTTGTAAGACATATGCAAGAGAGGCCAGGATAATACGGGTAATTGTTTCAACACTGCAGCTGGAATTGCTCACCAGTTCAGCACTGAACAGGGTTAGGATCTGTCTTGTCATACAGTGTCACAATGTTTAAGAGCATTTGGACTGAAATCCCACTCTGCAGTGACCAAACATCTCATTAGCAGAAAGAATCAAAAGGCTAGACTCACCTTTGGTAAGGATCATGTGGTCCACAGTTCATTTTAGTGATGAAAGAAAGTTTAATTTATTTGGGTTTGATGGGAAACATTACGTTCATCGACAAAGTATGTTAAGAGCACAGTGAAAGGTGGTGAAGGAAGTGTCAGGGTTTGGGGAATGTTTTCTGCAGCAGGAGTTGGACCTCTCATACAGCTACATGGCAGTGTGAATGCAAGTGTGTATCAGAATCTTCTTCAACAATACCTGGTTCCTTACTTGCGTTCATCACTCAAACAGCCAGCAATTTTCATGCAGGACAATGCCCCCTGTCCCACAGCAAAACGAGTAAAACAGTTCCTTGAAACAGAAAACATTGAAACAATGAAGTGGCCAGCCTAGAGTCCTGATCTAAACCCAATAAAAAACCTCTGGAAAATCCTTGGTGACAAAGTTTTGGCCAAGAAACTCACAACAGTCAAAGAACTGGAAGAGACTGGAAGAAGAGTGGACCAAAAATCACACCAGAGCAGTGTGAGTGTCTAGTGATGTCCTGTGGCCACACATGTGCTAAAGTCATTCAAAGCAAAGGCCTGTATACTTCCTACTGATTGCTGACTGTTGTTACCTTCAGAAAATTTACTTATAATCTTTCTCTGTGCTATAGTCATTGCTGTTCTCTAATTTTATTCATCCCATTTTGGGCAAAATAAAGGTTTTATTTTGATAAACTTTGGATCTTTTGTAAAACACTGTATGTTGACCAATGCAGATTACATTATTTATGAAAAAGCAAGTGATCATACATTGTTCTCTAATTTTGATCTCCAGTGTATGTCGCAGTTTGTATATGGACTGTTTTCATGAGTGTCTGAATTCGTCTTTAGGGTATACTAGCATATAGGAGATTTGTTCTGGACTTTCTTGGAAATTCGTAGCAGATCTCACATTTGTATTACAAGTGTTTAAATCCAAAATTAATTTTAAAAAACTACAAATATTTCCCAACACATGTAGATAAGACAAATGTTATCTACGTTGCTGGTTCTCTATAAGGCTATGTGCCCACGGGACACGGAAAATCTGCGGATTTTCTGGATTTTCTAAATAAATCCGCAGGTTTTAGCAAGTACAGACACTCCCCATGTTATCCTATGGGACATGGGGAGTGCTGTGTCCATGCTGCGGAATGTGTGGCTGCAGAATATGCTGCGGATGTCCAGCAGCCGCACATAACTGCATGTCAATTATTCCTGTGGAATTACCTGCGGAAATCCCGACCCTCCACTATGGAGATAGAGGCCGGGACTTCCGCAGGTAAGTCGCACGAATGTCCGCAGGTTTACTGCAGATATTTTGCTGGAATCCCACAGCTATGTATAGCTGCGGATTCCGGGGATCAACTGCGGGAAACCTGCGGCCGTACCTGGGGATATATCCGCGGGTACATAGCCTAATACTATAAGGGGACTAAAAATTAAAGTTAAAATTAAAAAAAATAAATAAATTTAAAGACAGTATATAAAATTTCAAATCACTTCTCGTTTCCTCTTCATATATAAGAATATAAACAATTTTTTATTGCTGCATGCATAAACAACCAATGTATCAAGATATAAAGTTATTTAACCCTTACAATAAGCATAGTGAAGCAAAAAAAAATAAAAATAATAAAAACACCAGAATTTAGATTTTTCATCAACTGCACCCAATCACTCTAAATATGCAATGAAAATTGAATCCAATAATAACTTCAGCTCACCACACAAAAAACAAGCTCTCACAGAGCTCCGGAAATAAAAATAAGAAATGTACAGGTATGTAACATATGGCAGGACAAACCATTTATTTATTTATTTTTTTTTTACAAATTTATAATTTTTTTGTAATCACCTTAATCAAAAGAAATCCAACTATATCACTATAATCGTACAGACCTGGAAAATCATGTTACCATAATACCAGGTAATTTTAGCCACTCATCTTAAAAACATAAGTCAATGGCAAAATTGAATTTTTTTCAAAGCACTTGGATCCTGTGACAATTGGTCTCAGCTGTGGACACCACAAAGTGAGCTTTGGTAAGCTGTATTTGAGAAGTCCAGTAGTCCCAGGGACATCGATCCACCTTCAGGGACGCCACAGGGTCTTCTTTAGGCAAGGCAACAGGTATGTAGTTTTTGTTTGTATGTGTCGTGACGCCACTCACGGTTTGCGGTCAGGGATATGGGTGACCACTGCAGGTTTAATGAGCGTTTGGGACTGATGGAGTCTGCAGTCGGATGGTGTGGCCTCCTGTGAGTGAGGCTGACCCCAGGAGCTCGGGTGTATAGAACAACAGGTCCCAGAATAACTCAGTCTCAGTCCAAAATGTCTTTCAACTGCTCTTTATTCACTTTCATTGTTTCTGTGAGGTAACCCGGGCAATGCTGAGATAAACCAGGTGAGAACCAGGAACTCCTTCAGGCCAGTCCAAGGGTAACCATTAACTCGCCTTCCTTGCACTCCTTTTTTGACTTGAAGTACTGTGGGGTTCTTCCAGGGAAGTCGCTACTGCCTTTTCTCCCCTTTTTGGCCCGTTTGCCGGCAGCATGGACCATGTGAGATGGCTCCAGGCTCGATCCCCTTATGGTCCCCCTCGTTGCTGCTGAGGCTCGGACTCTAGATGGTTGGTGAGGGACTTGTAGTTCCCCTCACCGGCAGGTTTAGCAGATCAATAAATGGACGTCTACTCAAGGGACCTGTACCCCGTACGTGCCTAGTCACCAGCAGTCCCCGTACTCGACTGACTCTCTCTCTCTGTCTTTCTGACTGACTGGTAACCGTTCTCCCCCACTAACGGCTACTCCACGTGCAGGGTCTGACTAGTGTGAGCGCACGTCTGCATCTCCTAACAACCGCCGCTCACCACTACCAGAATGGCTTGCTCCACTCCTTTCCTGACAACTTCTGCATCTTAGCTCCCAGCCCCTCCACTACACCCCTTGATGAGATGTTGAGGCAAGCCCCCTCTTGAGTCTACCCAAGGGTCCCCTCTCAAGGTGTGGGAGACCTGGTTGCTATGTGTCTGTGCGTACACACCCTATTCCAGCCTTTAGGATTACCTGGAAGTACTGCCCCAGCATGGGGCAGCCGCAGCCTTTACAGCCGCATCCTTCAGGTCTTGCTTGTTTGTGGGTCTTTCCGTCTTAAGTCTGAATTTGAGCAAGTGAAATGCATGCTCAATTGGGTTAAGATCTGGTGATTGACTTGGCCATTGCAGAATGTTCCACTTTTTTGCACTCATGAACTCCTGGGTAGCTTTGGCTGTATGCTTGGGGTCATTGTCCATCTGTACTATGAAGCGCCGTCCGATCAACTTTGCGGCATTTGGCTGAATCTGGGCTGAAAGTATATCCCGGTACACTTCAGAATTCATCCGGCTACTCTTGTCTGCTGTTATGTCATCAATAAACACAAGTGACCCAGTGCCATTGAAAGCCATGCATGCCCATGCCATCACGTTGCCTCCACCATGTTTTACAGAGGATGTGGTGTGCCTTGGATCATGTGCCGTTCCCTTTCTTCTCCAAACTTTTTTCTTCCCATCATTCTGGTACAGGTTGATCTTTGTCTCATCTGTCCATAGAATACTTTTCCAGAACTGAGCTGGCTTCATGAGGTGTTTTTCAGCAAATTTAACTCTGGCCTGTCTATTTTTGGAATTGATGAATGGTTTGCATCTAGATGTGAACCCTTTGTATTTACTTTCATGGAGTCTTCTCTTTACTGTTGACTTAGAGACAGATACACCTACTTCACTGAGAGTGTTCTGGACTTCAGTTGATGTTCTGAATGGGTTCTTCTTCACCAAAGAAAGTATGCGGCGATCATCCACCACTGTTGTCATCCGTGGACGCCCAGGCCTTTTTGAGTTCCCAAGCTCACCAGTCAATTCCTTTTTTCTCAGAATGTACCCGACTGTTGATTTTGCTACTCCAAGCATGTCTGCTATCTCTCTGATGGATTTTTTCTTTTTTTTCAGCCTCAGGATGTTCTGCTTCACCTCAATTGAGAGTTCCTTAGACCGCATGTTGTCTGGTCACAGCAACAGCTTCCAAATGCAAAACCACACACCTGTAATCAACCCCAGACCTTTTAACTACTTAATTGATTACAGGTTAACGAGGGAGACGCCTTCAGAGTTAATTGCAGCCCTTAGAGTCCCTTGTCCAATTACTTTTGGTCCCTTGAAAAAGAGGAGGCTATGCATTACAGAGCTATGATTCCTAAACCCTTTCTCCGATTTGGATGTGAAAACTCTCATATTGCAGCTGGGAGTGTGCACTTTCAGCCCATATTATATATATAATTGTGTTTCTGAACATGTTTTTGTGAACAGCTAAAATAACAAAACTTGTGTCACTGTCCAAATATTTCTGGACCTAACTGTATAGCAGGATTGGCAGCATATATTCCAGGATGAACCCAGGATTGGGGACATATACACAAGGATTGCCACAGGATGGGCCACATACTGTATACTGTATACCAGGATGGGGGACATATGTACCATGATACAGTCTGAGAGGATAGAAAGGGCCATGATACAGTGCGGGGGAATACTGGGGGTCATGGTACAGTGGGGGAATAACGGGGGCCATAGTGCAGTGTGGAGGAATACTGGGAGCCATATTGCAGTGTGGGAAAAATATTGGGGCCATATTACAGTGTGAATCAAATACTGGGGGTCATAATAGAGTGTGTGGAAATACTGGGGGCCATATTACAGTGTGAGGAAAAAACTGGAGGTCATATTACAGTGTGGGGAAAGACTGATACCGGGACAGCTATATTACAGGATGGGGGGGATACTGGGACCATATTACAGTGTGGGGAAAATGCTGGGTGCCACAATACAGTGTGAGGAAAATAATGGGGGTCATATTACAGTGTGGGGGAAATACAAGGGGCCATGATACAGTGTGGGAGGATACTGGGGTCCATGATACAGTGTGAGGAAAATACTGAGTCATCATAGAGTGTGAGTAGGGATACTGCGAGCTATCATACAGTGGGGGGCGGCATACAGTGTAGGAGGCTACTGAGGGCTGTCACAAAGTGGCGGATACTGGGGGTCATCATACTATGAGAAGGGGCTTCCATGGGGCCTATCATGCTGTGTATAGGGAGCTGTGTATCTACTGTATCTGGGAGCTGTGGGGGGCATCATGCTGTGTAGAGGGTAACTATATGTGTGAGGACTCAGGAGACATTATTAAATGTTATAAGGACACAGTGTATTGTGATTGTGAAGTGGGCACTCTGGGGGCATTTTTACTTTCTAGAGGGCAACATGTAAGCACTGTTTTCTATGGCACTTGCACAGGCCATTTTACTTTGTAAGAGGCATAGTGGTGGACATTATTTGGGGTGCTGAGAGAACACATATGGCAGCAGCGGCTCAGCACTGAGGTACTAGCAGGATATGGAGTTTTTGCAGGTTAGGAATAGATAGGGACAGTGCTTGAAATGTGTGAAGTCAAATGTGTCTTTGTTGTGATCTCTGCAGACAAGTAGTGACTGGAAGAAGTTGTCATGTCGGTCTGGGCCAGATGAAAACACAGGAAAAGTGAACAACTCCATCAGAAAGAATGTCAGCTCTAAGTCACCATCTATAACTGTACTTTAATCTCTTATACAGTGGGGGAAAAAGTATTTAGTTAGCAGCCACCAATTATGCAAGGTCTCCCACTTAAAAAGATTAGGTCGGCCTGTAATTGACATCATAGGTAGACCACAACTATGAGAGACAAAATGAGAAAAGAAATCCAAAAAATCACCTTGTCTGATTTGGCAAGATTTTTTTGCAAATTATGGTGGAAAATAAGTATTTGGTCAATAACAAAAGTTCATCTCAATATTTTGCTATATATTCTTTGTTGGCAATGACAGAGGTCAAACGTTTTCTGTAAGTCTTCATAAGGTTGGCACACACTGTTGGTGGTATGTTGGCCCATTCCTCCATGCAGATCTTCTCTAGAGCAGTGATGTTTTGGGCCTGTTGCTGGGCAACACAGACTTTCAACTCCCTCCAAAGGTCTTCAATGGGGTTGAGATCTGGAGACTGGCAAGGCCACTCCAGGACCTTCATATGCTTCTTACGAAGCCATTCCTTCGTTGTCCTGGCAGTGTGCTTGGGATCATTATCATGCTGAAAGACCCAGCCACATTTCATCTTGAATACTCTCACAATACATGGCCCCATTCATTCTTTCATGTACACGTATCAGTCATCCTGGCTCCTTTGCAGAGAAATAGCCCCAAAGCATGATGTGCCACCCCCATGCTTCACAGTATGTATAGTGTTCTTTGGATGCAACTCAACATTCTGTCTCCTCCAAACACGACGAGTTGTGTTTCTACCAAAGGGTTCTACTTTGGTTTCATCAGACCACATGACATTCTCCCAATACTCTTCTGGATAATCCAAATGCTCGCTAACAAACTTCAGATGGGCCCAGACATGTACTGGCTTAAGCAGGGGAACACGTCTGGCACTGCAGGATCTGAGTCCCTGGCAGCGTAGTGTGTTACTGATGGTAGCCTTTGTTATAGTGGTCCCAGCTGTTTGCAGGTCATTCACTAGGTCCCTCGTGTGATTCTGGGATTTTTGCTCACCGTTCTTGTGATCATTTTGACCCCATGGGGTGTGATCTTGCATGGAGTCTTAAGGTGGTGTTACACACAGCGACGACGACAACGACGTCGCTGCTACGTCACCATTTTCTGTGACGTTGCAGCGACGTCCCGTCGCTGTCGCTGTGTGTGACATCCAGCAACGAGCTGGCCCCTGCTGTGAGGTCGTTGCTCGTTGCTGAATGTCCTGCTTCATTTTTTCGTCGTCGCTCTCCCGCTGTGAAGCACACATCGCTGTGTGTGACAGCGAGAGAGCGACGAAATGAAGCGAGCAGGGAGCAGGAGCCGGCGTCTGGCAGCTGCGGAAAGCTGTAACCACTGTAAACAGGGAAGACCTTTCCCTGGTTACCCGATATTTACCTTCGTTACCAGCCTCCGCCGCTCTTGCTGCTAGTGCCGGCTCTCTGCACTGTGACATGTAGCTGCAGTACACATCGGGTTAATTAACTCGATGTGTACTGTAGCTAGGAGAGCAAGGAGCCAGCGCTAAGCAGTGAGCGCGGCTCCCTGCTCTCTGCACATGTAGCGACGTTATGATCGCTGCTGCGTCGCTGTGCTTGACAGCTAAGCAGCGATCATAATAGCGACTTACAAGGTCGCTGTTACGTCACAGAAAATGGTGACGTAACAGCGATGTCGTTGTCGCTGTCGCTATGTGTGAACCCAGCTTTAGATCGAGGGATATTATCAGTGGTCTTGTATGTCTTCCATTTTCTTCTTATTGCTCTCACAGTTATTATTGCTCTCATCACACCAAGCTTCTTGACTATTGCAGATTCAGTCTTCCCAGCCTGGTGCAGGGCTACAATTTTGTTTCTGGTGTCCTTCGACAGCTCTTTGGTTTTCACCATAGTGGAGCTTGGAGTGTGACTGTTTGAGGTTGTGGACAGGTGTCTTTTATACTGATAACACGTTTAAGCAGGTGCCACTACTACAGGTAATCAGTGGAGGACAGCGTAGCCTGTGAAAGAAGAAGTTACAGGTCTGTGAGAGCCAGAAATCTTGCATGTTTTTAGATGACTAAATACTTAATTTCCACCATAATTTGCAAAAAAAGTCTTGCCAAATCAGAGAAGGTGATTTTCTGGATTTGTTTTCTCATTTTGTCTCTCATAGTTGTGGTCTACCTATGATCTCATCTTTTTAAGTGGGAGAACTTGCACAATTGGTGGCTGACTACCATATTTTTCGCTTTATAAGACGCACCGGAATATAAGACGCACCCCAAACTTAGACATAAAAAAGGTTAAAAAAAAGAAAAATGGGGTCCGTCTTATACTCCAGTGTTCTCTTACCGGAGGGGGGCAGCAGTGGTGGTGAAGCGGGGTCACAGGAGGCACAGGTTGTGCTGGCAGGCGTGGCGGGTCAGTGGCAGCAGGGTCCGTGGTTGCAGGGTCCGTGGTGTCTGTGGTTGCAGGCGCGGTGGCATCCGCGGTGGCAGGAGACGTGGGGTCCATGGTGGCGGCAGCAGCCGTGGCAGGTGAGCCGTGCAGGAGGCCGGTGCAGTGAGTGTCCGCGGTCCCGGTTCAGTGGTGGCAGCGGCGGCTCAGTGGTGGGAGCGGCGGCGACTGCTCAGTGGTGGCAGCGGCAGGGACTGCTCAGTGGTGGCAGCGGCAGGGACTGCTCAGTGGTGGAGTGTGTCCGCGGTCCCGGTTCAGTGGTGGCAGCGGCGGCGACGGCTCAGTGGTGAGAGCGGCGGCGACTGCTCAGTGGTGGCAGCGGCAGGGACTGCTCAGTGGTGGAGTGTGTCCGCGGTCCCGGCTCAGTGGTGGCAGCGGTGGCGGCGGCTCAGTGGTGGGAGCGGCGGCGACGGCTCAGTGGTGGCAGCGGCAGGGACTGCTCAGTGGTGGAGTGTGTCCGCGGTCCCGGCTCAGTGGTGGCAGCGGTGGCGGCTCAGTGGTGGGAGCGGTGGCGACTGCTCAGTGGTGGCTGCGGCAGGGACTGCTCAGTGGTGGAGTGTGGCCGCGGTCCCGGCTCAGTGGTGGCAGCGGCGGCTCAGTGGAGGGAGCGGCGGCGACGGCTCAGTGGTGGGAGCGGCAGGGAGTGCTCAGTGGTGGAGTGTGTCTGCGGTCCCGATTCAAGTAATGGCGCCCGGAGCGACGCATGCGCAGATGGAGCTCCGGGAGTCAGCGCGTGCGCAGATGGAGCTCTCATCCAAGAGCTCCACCGGCGCCATCATTTGAAAGTGGGACCGCGGACAACTGGTAACATGCTGCACAGCCGCCCGCACCGCATGCACAGAGTGGCAGCCAGCAGGCTGCCCGCCCACCCTGCGTACAAGCCGCCGGGTACCTGTGCTTGCGTGCGGTGGCAGCCGGGTACCCATGGCTGTGTGCGGGCGGCAGCTGGGTGACTGTGTGAGGGCGGCAGCCGGCTGCCGCCCGCACGGGCACCCGACTGCCGGTCGCAAACAGCACCCGGCTGCCGCCCGCACACAGCCATGGGTACCCGGCTGCCACCGCATGCAAGCACGGGTACCCGGCTGCCGACCCCACACTGCACCCGCTGCCGCCCGCGCACAGCCACGGGTACCCGGCTGCCACCGCACGCAAGCACCCGCTTGCATGCAACCACAGGCACCCGGCCGCCCGATCGCCTCAGACAGGACCCCCCCCCCGGTACCGCTTTATAAGACGCACCCCCCATTTTCCTCCCAAATTTTTGGGAGGAAAAGTGCGTCTTATAAAGCGAAAAATACGGTAAATACTTTTTTCCCCACTGTAAAGCTGGCGTCGCACGCTACTATATATCTGACGATATGTCGGTGGGGTCACGGAATTCATGATGCACATCCGGCATCGTTGGAGATGTCGTAGTGTGCGACAGCTCCGAACTACTGTTAATGAGCAAAAATAGTCACCTTATTGTTGCTCGTTGACACGTCATTCCTTTTCATAATGTCGTTCCTCCTTCTGCGCGCCGGTTGTTCGTCTATCCCGAGGCAGTACACATTGCTACGTGTGACATCCCTGGAACGACAAACACAGCTTACCTGCATCCTGCCGGCAATGAGGAAGGAAGGAGGTGGGCGGGATGTTGCGGCCGCGCATCTCCGCCCCTCCGCTTCTATTGGGCGGCCGCTGTGTAACGTCGCTGTGACGCCGAACGTCCCTCCCCCTTCAGGAAGAGGATGTTCGCCGCCCACAGCGACGTCGTTAGGGAGGTAAGTACGTGTGAAGGGGTTTAACGACTTTGTGTGCCACGGGCAACGAATTTCCCGTAACGCACGAACGACGGGGGCGTTCCTAAGGGATTCATTCCTGACAGACATATTTTTAATTTAATCCATGCAATTAGCTCATTCATAATGCAGTGGTCACAATTCTAGTGATATTATTATTAGATTTATGTGACCTATTGCTTCATTAATATATTAATAAAATGCCTAGACATTCACCTAAGTATCACCTAGACATTCACCCAAGTATTGACTTTTTTTGTGGAAGAAATCACAAATTCCTTATATTAGTATTGCAGGCCTTTACCCTAGTCCTATATAAGATAACATAACATGGTCGATTATATTGAGCATGTACAGTCTGGCGGCTTCCATGATTACACAGATGCGTTCCCAGGAACTGCATCCACAAAGAGCTGTCAAGGTAGGTACAGGGAAGTACCAAGTGAACGGCGAACCAAGGGAAGGGGAACCCAGTGTCTAGGGAAGCTAACCACATCTACCACTGGCCCCTGGCTTCCCTCACCACCCTACATAGGTTACACACCTATGCGCCGAGCAGGATACCTGAGACTTGCTAACCCTGAGCTGGGCTCTAGGTAGGGAACGGATGGGATGAGTGCTTAGTCAACCCCACTAAGTACTAAAGAACAAACAGGAAATACACACAGAGAAAAGTATATGAATAATTTATCTCCAGATGACTCAGGGAGAGGATCTGCAACAACAACGTTTCTCAAGATGAATACATGCCGAATGCTTGCATTCAAGACCTATAAAGGGTATTAAAACCTTATAATACAGATTACACCAGCACTTAGATACACAAGAGGACGGTGTGCTGAAAGACAGTGTGCTACAGGAGTGTACTGATGGAGATAGACACACTACAGTACAGGAAAAACTAATTACAAAGGAGCTGCACGTAGCTGACAAACTCATAGGTATTAAAACCTATCACCAGTAAAGAGCAAGGGGGAATGAGAGTATTTAAAGACACAAAGGGAAGTGCTGATGATTAACAGCTGAAAGGTGAGGAAATCCGCAGGGCCCTAAAGAGAAAGGGATTAATCCCAAGCAGGTAGAAAATGAAAGTCAGGGAGCAGCTTGTGTAGCCAAACGCTATGAAATTCTACAGCCAGACACCACAGGATGTAAAAAACGAGAATCAACAATGATTTATTTATGCGCTCGGCCTGACCATTCGACTGAGGATGTAAGACAGAGGAAAAAGACAACTACACCCCCAGTCGCGCACAATATGCTTTCCAAAATTGGGACACAAATTGGTTCACTGATCTGAGACCACAAGGGAAAGAACCCTGTGAAGCTTCACAATCTCACTGATAAACACCTGAGCCAGAGTCTTGGCATTTGGAAGTGCTGGTAGCGCGATGAAATGTGCGATCTTACTGAACCTATCCACAACTACTAAAACCACAATCTTTCCCGAAAGCAAAGGTAGGTCAGTAATGGAATCTATGGATAAATGAGTCCACGTTCTATTAGGGATAGCCAAAGGCAGAAGAGTTCCTGAAGGATAAGTATGCATTACCTTGGAATGTGCGCAAATACTGCAAGCTGACAAATAGTGAACGACATCCTGATGCAACCTAGGCCACCAAAAACAATAAGAAAGGAGGTCTGAGGTTGCTTTACTACCTGGATGAAGCATAAGTGCAGTATCGTGATGTTTCCCAATTATTTTGTGGTGCAAATTAGGTGGCACAAATAACCTTCATGAAGGGCAATAGGCCAGGGCGTCCCCTGAGCGTTCAACACCTCCTCCTTAAGCCACGGGAGCCCAATACAAATCAGAGTGCACTGAGGACAACTACCCCAGGTCACAGCTGGCACGGAGAACAAGGGGAGCGGGAACACCTGAAACCGGCACCAGTGGGTCCAGGTACAAAGTCCAAAGTAAAAGGCAAGTTGAAACTGCAATACCGGTGTGGACTGTATCCTTCTTGCCTCTGTACACATACTAACTGTTTCTTTCTATAACCCCCATCATCCACTGCTGGGGCCTGGCCCTGCTTGTGGAGGGACCAAAACACCTAAGCTGCATTACTCCACCAGCAGGACCCTGCAGCGGCGGCTTCAATAACCTGGCTGCACACCGCAAGTGGCGTAGTCAAAAAAGTCTTTCATCTTATTTTATTTTTCTCCCATTTTTCACCCCCTTTTTATCGGACCAACCCCCAGGGTCACGGAACCAGGCATCGGCCGAGACCACGACTGATTCCCCCTGTGCACCGCGTGCCCGGGACCGAGTACCCCACAGCCCTGGGGCATCACATAACAATGAAAAAATTTTAACATACTTGTCCTTACAAATATTTTCTTTTACCTCTGATTTCAAGTGTTCCCCCAAAAGGCCCATCAAAACATAGAGGTGTGCCGCCCCCGTGCCAGCAGCCAGTGCTGCTCGGATCCGGATCTACTGTACGGCTCGAAGGGTTCTCCGGACCCGGGGGTCGCGTGGACACTCTGAATAAAAGGGGACGTATTTATACGGGATTGGTTGTAAAATGTCTGTGATGCCACCCACTGTGTGTGGTGAGATGTAGCACCACCGCTGCCGTTGCGGGGGGCCCCGGGGACGTTGGGTTGGCAGCTGAATATTAACTCCTCCGTGAGTAGGGATAGATGTCCCGGAGCCCAGTGTCTCTATGCTGAGGATGGTGATTGCAGGGGCCAGCACACCCGGTGAGTCCGCTCCCGGTCCTTCGGTTGGGAGCCGTGCCCATCTGATGCTGACCCTTGGGATCTACGGGCCCTGATGGTTGCCCTATCCCTCACGGTGGGTGGTTGTCTACTTTTCGGGACTTAGGTTGGGACAGGACCTAAATTCCTGCCCTCAATTGGATAATTAGCTAGGCCGTGGGTGGCGGTCCTGGCTTCAGGGTCCAAGTACCCACTCTGTGCACGGTTTCCAGGTCGGTTCTCCAGTGTCGGCACCGGTGGGCTACAACCCTGTCCAGGTCCACCTCGGATCACCGGCAGCCGTCTTCCCATCTCCTACTGGCACTGGCTACTGTCTGCCACCTAGCCAAGGTGTCAGGGCTCCGACCCTGGCACCTATCAGCTTCACCTAAACTCCTCAACTTGACTCAAACTCAACTCTCTGCTTTTCCCGCCCTGGGCTCTCCAGACCCCTAGGTGGGTGTTTCTTTACTGCCTGGTCCCGCCCACTGGTGTGCCTGTCCTTCCCTGAGGGGGGTGATTAGGGTTTCAGGTCAGCTGACTTAACCCTTAGTGGGATGGGTGTTGTAGGGGGGCCTATGTGTGCATCCTCCTGGTTTTCCAGGGTGCTACACATAAACCTCTCCTCGGACTCTATCATCCATTCAAACCAAATGTGCACTAGTGCTAGCTGGCACTATGTATCTACCAATCACCGGAAGTACCACAACCTGTCAATCTTGACACCACCGAAACCACCTTCCTGGGCCCAACCTGGGAAACAATCCGAAACCGCTGCCAGAAAAAACTTTGTTGAACCAATCAATTCCTTCATCACCCACAATAACTGGAACTTCCGTCTTTCATCCATTTTTACATCAACAACCTGCCGCACACGATCAGCATTCCTACTATCTGAATTCATGTAGAGACTACATTGCTGATCAGGCTGACTATGAGGCAGACTCATAACAGCTGTGGCATGTCTACTCAGAAATTCCACTTCGGACTCCTTTACCTTCTTCCTCCAAAACAACCTTTGGCTCCTCAGCAACCATTAGTCCCTTGGTCACTGTTACATCATAACTGTAATCCAACTGAACTGATGACAAGCGTCGACATGAAGCGGATAAAGGCACTTCAGCTGCATGCGTGCAGCAAGCAGTTCTATGGCAGCCATATGCCCTATCCATTTCTGTCCTAGCTTCATCACTGTGTGTCTGTGATTCTGCGGTCTCAGCCTTCCTGTTCTTTTGTCTGGCACAGTGTTTGAGTGTTTGGGTACAGACGCCCCATGTTCTGTCCACTTGATGCTGTTGTCAGATCTCTCCCCCAGGACCAGCCAGTTTGCCCTAGGTGGTGGCATGACCGTGAGAATTGGCTGCCCGCATTGATACGGTAAGTACGTCTCTTTTGGGCTGGCATTTCCTGATTAATAATACGGCCATGGGACCAGGCCACATACAATGATGATGTCGGAATATCAGTGCCAGATGACGTCAGCGCTCTCTGATGTATGCGTAAACTCATTGTGGGGTGGCACTCTGGCTTGGATTCCTCCCGGACCTCTGAGCCGCCGGCCAGGTCACAATGCATGACTAATCTTTTGGAGGGACCCTGTTGGGGCCCTCTTCACACTGTCCTCTCCCACTCTGTACCCGTATACTGCCAAGTCTTTATAATGTGCCCTATCATAACAATCCCCCTCCAGACATACTGTCCCCTCCTTTCTGTGGCCTCACACTGTCCCATCATACTGCCCCTATCCATATCTCCCCCACACACACACTACCCAGTCTCTATTCTGTGCTCCCACACATTTTTATCATCTTATACTGTCTCCTCACTACCTCCTCACTCATCCCCCCTCACTGCTCATACTGTATCTGTACCCATCTCGCTCCCTTCCTCCCCTTACTGTGTCTTCAAATCTACCCCTTGCAGTGCTTAAATTTCTTGCCCCTCGCTGCTCATATTGTGTCCTCATATTCCCCCTCCTCGCTCCCCATATTTTGTCCTCAAATTCTGATTTCCCCATACTGTGTTCTCAAATTTTGATCCTTTCCTCACTTACAATACTGTGTCCTTAAATTTCTTCCTCCTTGCTCCCCATACAGTCCTCAAATTTCTTCCCATTGCTCCCCATACAGTCCTTAAAATTCTCCCTCCTTGCTCCTTATATAGTCCTCAAATTCCTCTTGCTAACCATACTGTGTCCATGTACTCTCTCCCCCCTCGCTCCCTATACAGTGTTCTCAAATCCCCCCCTCGCTCACCATACTGTGTCTGTATATATTCCCCCCACCTTCTCTCTGCATACTGTGTGCTTAAATTGTGTGCTTAAGTTTCTTCCCCCTTCCCTAATTACAGTAAATCTTTCGTGTCTTTAACTCTACTGGAGCACTTGCCACACCAAACTTCTGCCGCCTATGTGTCACCAAGTTATGATCTCAGCAGTTTGATCAGCTGGCGTAATCACGCTGCTGACGTTGCTTTGATCCGGAAGAGCCGGCAGCCAGGGTTTCAATCGTCCTTGCGCCTAAAAGACGCAATTATAATTCATCACTGGGGGCCTGTGCACTGCAGCTTTGCTGAGCCAGCTGTTAACATGTAAGTCGGCTCAGAGAACGGTCCGACTCCTACTACTGGGCGGGATGGCAAATTACAGCTGCCTAGGAGTCACCTTGGGCTGCTGCATCAAGCAGCCCGACGGCGCCCCCCTGCCGGCTGTGCCCAGGGCAAATGCCCTGTTTGCCACCCATAGATATGCCACTAGGTTGTTTTTTATTTTCTTTCTTCTGAAAGAGGCAAGTATATAGTGTGCAAACTTACACAAATCTAACCATATTACCTACACAAGGAAACATCATATGGCATAAATGTGATGCCCTGGGCAAGCCAGGGGTCACAGGTAATGACACCACCACACCCTACACCCTGGATAGGTACACCAAAGCTACACCAGAAATCCTTGTTGCCTTCCTCCAGGGGCGGATGTCCACACCAGGGGGTGGGCCAGGCAGTTGGCTCCGCCCACCGAGGAGTTCACAGTCCTGGAGGCGGGAAAACCAGGCAGATGAGTTTAGGAGTTGAGTGGTAGAGGAGCAAGTGAGAGGAGTTGAAGTGAAGGAGAAAGTGACAGAAGTAAAGCCTGAAGTTAGTCCGGGTGTGTGCCCCGGACTGAGACAGCAAGGTTATCAGACGGCGGTGACCGTCTGCAGTGGAGGCTGATCGGAGGTTGCTGAAAGGACCGTGGGCGGGTGGTGGCCCAGCGGTACCGGACCGGTATACAAAGAGAAGCCAGCACCATTGGCAGGGGCCTTTCGGATCCCGGCAAGGCTAGGAGTCGCCGTGAATTTGCCAAATCCGTCAGTGAAGGGGACCTCCGGGTCTCCCAACAACTAAGTCCCGATTGAAGGCAACAGTCCAACCGTGAAGGAGAGACACCGCCACCGCCAAGGCACCAGTTTCTCAGGGCCAGCGCCTGCGGGCAAAGAGGGGCTCCTCCGGCCCATATCCAAGTCGGGGAGCGGTTAACCGGTGGGAATCCATCGCTACTAACATTGAACATAGGTGCAGGGAAAAGAGATAGTCACCGCTAACTACCGGGGAAAAGCATCAGCAGCCGTCCGTGGGAACCGTCCTTCCAGCTGTGTGTTCTACCGAGAACTGTGTCAACGTCTCAGGCTGAGTGAGTACCACCGTGCCGTACGGCACAGCGCTGCCCCCGCAACCCTGCACCTCCCCAGGCCCTGCACCTGGCCTGCCATCCATCCTTACCCCATCACTGGGCCCCGGGACAACCAACCCCCTACCCACGGAGGGGAGAAATAACAACAAAGCTGCTCCCTGTCACCGCTCCCGGGATCCCTATACAGAGCAGTGGTGGTGTCCACACAATCACCACAACCGTGGGTGGCGTCACGGACAACAATAAATCCCCAAAACCAAATCTAATCCCCGGGATCCGGCACATCGCTCGAGCCACCGAGCAGCAGAGGCCGCAGCAGCAGCGGCAGCCGGACCCGAGCAGAGGGAGAGCGCGGCGTCCCCTCCTCCGCCCGCGACATAAACATAATACATAGCGGCTTATGTTGCACCTATGGAGAACAGAAGAATGCTTCCAATTGGCTTAGGGTCTGAATACTGAAATATCCCCATGATGCTTGGCTTGTTCTTTGCAGGATTTGAGGTACACTTATAGACTTTAGTTCAGTTTCTACCTTTCCATTTGATTCTATAATTGTAAAATTCTTCAGATTTCACCAATATTTGTAGATTGCTACTTGCAGATACACAAACATATCTCACAGAGGCCATTAAACAATAAATCCTCAAAACCAATCCCCTTTTCACTCACGGGCGAGGAGCGCCGCTCGAGTCCCCGGGATCCGGCACATCGCTCGAGCCACCGAGCAGCAGAGGCGGCAGCAGCAGCGGCAGCCGGACCCGAGCAGAGGGAGAGCGCGGCGTCCCCGCCTCCGCCCGCGACAACTTGGTGTCACGAACAGGATCTTACCGCTCTGCCGTCTGGTAGAGGTGCGCCTTGTTCCCGCCGGAGGTGTCCGGCCAGAAAATTTCAGAAGCCGCCATCTTTGGCGCGAAAAGTTCCCGCTCGAGCGTCTTCTCAAGTAGTGGAGGCGCGAAGGCCAAAATCCCGCCCCGATAGAGGAGGAGCCGGAAAGAGGATAAGGGGGACGAAATGGCGACTGGTCGCATGTAGCCGCGGCTATAAAAGCAGGGACGCCAGGACTCTGCAGCCATCTTGTTCCTGGGAGAAGCCGCCAGCAACATGTGGATGCCGTCCCGAAGCACCGTAGCCCCCGTGCCGGGAACCGCGGCGTGGGTGGAGATCCGGACCGCGTAGCTCTACCAGAGGCTGCAGGTCAAAATGCAGCTCCTCATGGAGGAGTGGGAGACCGACATGGCAGAGGTTATAGCGGCCGTGCGGAGACGCGAGGAGGAAGCTGAGAAAGGGAGGGTGAGTGACCCACGCCCCGATGCCCTTGAAGGGCCGGTCATCGCGGCTGCGGGACCCGGTCTAAACCCTCTCCCCCTGCTAACCCCCTCGCCACCTGTCCCGGAAGCCGTGACCCCACCACTAGGCCCGCTGCCACCGCAACCGGTAGCGATACCCAGCATGCTCGCCCCGGCGGGCCGACCTGTAGCCGGAGCCCGTAGCCGACCGGAGGTGCTGCCACGGAAAGCCCCGAAGTCAGAACCGGAGGCGTTCCCCGAGAAGTCCCCCGAGCCGGAGCCGATAGCCCACTCCGTGCCGAAGGCCCAGCAGAGGAAAGCCCCTGTGCCCATCCCCCACACCTCGGCTGAGGTTGCACCGGGTTGCCGCTGCAAGGCGGCGTCCAAGGCCAAGACACCGTGGGACTTGCCGCCCAGATCACTAACAGTGGACAGTGTCCAAAATGTCTGGCGGGGCCCGACCCGTGCGCCGGAGGTCGCAGCAGCGCCGTACTGGCACAGGGAGCCGGTACCATTGGGCCTGGAAATCGAGGAGAGAGAAAGAAAGAAGGCGGAGATGGTGGCCCGTACGATCCGGGAGGAGGAGAGCCTAAGACAAGCTACCTTCCGTGTCCGGGGCCCGTTGTATGAAGGGCAGGTGAGGCGGTTTGATGCCCGCCGGGGCTATGGATTCATTTATGAACCGGGCCTGGAGGCCGAAGTGTTCATAGCCCGGCGGGATATGAATGCCCATCTCCCAGAAGAGCACCCAGGTCGTAACCTGATGCCGGGCGACTTGGTTCAGTACACCCGGCACTGTGGGGAAAGGGGGTGGTTTGCGCTGGATGCAAAGCTGAGGGGCAGCCAGGAGGCCCGTGTGAGCGCCGCACCCCTTCCCCAAAGTGATGCCGAGGACTCTGAGTAGGGCAGCGGAGCACCGTTGTCACAGTCCCCGTTGGGACCACCTGTGTGTTGAAAGTTTCAAGTTTGCAAGTTTTGAAAACGAAAATGATTAACCGAAGTTAACCTGATTGTCTAGCCTGCTGATTGAACCGGCCGTTGCTGGCACCGTTGTCCCCGAGGGGACCGTCTAAAGTTGCGTAAGGGACTCCTTACGGACAAGCCCGTGAACTTGCAGGGCAACCACAAACGTTAGTGGGATGTAAATAAAAATGTTTTGTTGCAGCTTCCACCGTGCCGCCTCCGGAGAGGCAGATTGGAGGGAGGGCCCGCAGTGGAGCAGGCTGGGGCCCAGCCACCACCAGAACCGGTGGCTACCCTCTGGAAGGGAAGGACAGATCCCGCTCGGGTGACTTGGTTCAGGACTGGGGTCAAGGGGTGCTGCCTGTTTCTTAGGGGCAGCATCAGGGCCAGGTTACTTGGGTGGGAGAGAGCGGCAGCCGCAACCGTTACCTTAACGTTTAAGAAAAGTGCCTCCCGTTGTGGGATGATGTTATTCTACTTGTATTGTGTTTTTTATCTTTTTCAGAGAAATAAAACCGGTGTTGGATGGGCAGCCCGCGGACGGTCTGCCTTTTGCTAAGGGGGAATGTGACGCCCTGGGCAAGCCAGGGGTCACAGGTAATGACACCACCACACCCTACACCCCGGATAGGTACACCAAAGCTACACCAGAAATCCTTGTTGCCTTCCTCCAGGGGCTGATGTCCACACCAGGGGGTGGGCCAGGCAGTTGGCTCCGCCCACCGAGGAGTTCACAGTCCTGGAGGCGGGAAAACCAGGCAGATGAGTTTAGGAGTTGAGTGGTAGAGGAGCAAGTGAGAGGAGTTGAAGTGAAGGAGAAAGTGACAGAAGTAAAGCCTGAAGTTAGTCCGGGTGTGTGCCCCGGACTGAGACAGCAAGGTTAGCAGACGGCGGTGACCATCTGCAGTGGAGGCTGATCGGAGGTTGCTGAAAGGACCGTGGACGGGTGGTGGCCCGGCGGTACCGGACCGGTATACAAAGAGAAGCCAGCACCAGGGCAGGGGCCTTTCGGATCCCGGCAAGGCTAGGAGTCGCCGTGAATTTGCCAAATCCGTCAGTGAAGGGGACCTCCGGGTCTCCCAACAACTAAGTCCCGATTGAAGGCAACAGTCCAACCGTGAAGGAGAGACACCGCCACCGCCAAGGCACCAGTTTCTCAGGGCCAGCGCCTGCGGGCAAAGAGGGGCTCCTCCGGCCCATATCCAAGTCGGGGAGCGGGTAACCGGTGGGAATCCATTGCTACTAATATTGAACATAGGTGCAGGGAAAAGAGATAGTCACCGCTAACTACCGGGGAAAAGCATCAGCAGCCGTCCGTGGGAAACGTCCTTCCAGCCGTGTGTTCTACCGAGAACTGTGTCAACGTCTCAGGCTGAGTGAGTACCACCGTGCCGTACGGCACAGCGCTGCCCCCGCGACCCTGCACCTCCCCAGGCCCTGCACCTGGCCTGCCATCCATCCCTACCCCATCACTGGGCCCCGGGACAACCAACCCCCTACCCACGGAGGGGAGAAATAACAACAAAGCTGCTCCCTGTCACCGCTCCCGGGATCCCCATACAGAGCAGCGGTGGTGTCCACACAATCACCACAACCGTGGGTGGCGTCACGGACAATATCCCCAAAACCAAACCACCCCTTTTCACTCACGGGCGAGGAGCGCCGCTCGAGTCCCCGGGATCCGGCACATCGCTCGAGCCACCGAGCAGCAGCGGCAGCCGGACCCGAGCAGAGGGAGAGCGCAGCGTCCCCTTCCTCCGCCCGCGACATAAACATAATACATAGAGGCTTATGTTGCACCTATGGAGAACAGAAGAATGCTTCCAATTGGGTTAGGGTCTGAATACTGAAATATCCCCATGATGCTTGGCTTGTTCTTTGCAGGATTTGAGGTACACGTATAGACTTTAGTTCAGTTTCTACCTTTCCATTTGATTCTATAATTGTAAAATTCTTCAGATTTCACCAATATTTGTAGATTGCTACTTGCAGATACACCAACATATCTCACAGAGGCCATTGCAAGTCTTGTAATCTTTAAATCAAACCAATAAAATAAACTTGAACTAGAGCCATGGATCAAGTAGAAGGTAAAACGAAAGTCAGCGTATGGTGTCCCTCCTCCCTATATGAGGGCGGACAGGACAGAGTAGTGCAGCACTCAGGCAGCAATCCTCCGACCATGAACATGAAGGCTACGCCAGGATCCCCCTACCTCCCCCTGGCTGGAATTGTCATTTTCATACTTTTGCTTCAGTCTCTATTTTTTGCAGCCACACTTATTTACTTCAGAAATGAAATGAAACAGGTATGCTGCGCCTTCTTCACCTTTTGAAGCTTTACAGACTGAAGCTTCCCTAACAGCTGGGGGTGAAAGCCTTCTCTCAGTAGCACATATACAGTATATATATATATATATATATATATATATATATATATATATATATATATATACACACACATACACACACATATATACTTCACATACCCTATATTTATGCTATATGTTTCCCTTCCTCCTGTCTTTTCTCAGCTTACTGTGGGACAAAGGTAATAAATCAGGCTGCATTCCTTCTTTCACTTCTGAGTTTTTACACTTTGGTTCCTTTGTGCTATTTTTCTATGGCTTTTCGAGGGTGTATAAACCTTCTACAATATTGTTGCTCTGCAGCTGCTGTATACCCTAGTTAATACCGATGGATAGTTTCCAGAAATCACAAGGTTGTCCAATATTTGTGTCTGGAAATGGTCCCAGTGCACACTATCGCTGGTTTTCTGGTTAGATATAAAGCTTATTATCTTTTTATTATTCTGTTTTCCATGAAATATGCTGAGATTGCTGTTTAACTATCTGGGACTGTACTGTCTGCACAATAATTCTCTGATGAAAGTTACTGCTGAGGTATATGTTCAGTGCTACAGCACATAAAGCAACAGATCAGACATTAACAAACACAACACTTCTGCTTTTGACATATTTGGGTCACCTACATCTGCAGCTTGTCCCATCTTCATATCTCACACAGAAATGCAATAATGTGATATTACAATGTCACTCAGTTGTGGGGGTTGTGTGCTGTTACAGGGTTGCTCAGTTGTGGGGGTTGTGTGTTGTTACCGTGTTGCTCAGTTGTGGGGGTTGTGTGTTGTTACAATGTTGCTCAGTTGTGGGGGTTGTATGTTATTACAATGTTGCTCAGTTGTGGGGGGTTGTGTGTTGTTACAATGTTGCTTAGTTGTGGGGGTTGTGTGTTGTTACCCTGTTGCTCAGTTGTAAGGGTTGTGTGTTGTTACAAATGTTGCTTAGTTGTGGGGGTCGTGTGTTGTTAGAAATGTTGCTCAGTTGTGGGGGTTGTTACAGTGTTCAGTTGTTGGGGTTGTGTTATGGTACACTTGCTCAGTTGTGGGGGTTGTGTATTGCTACTATTGCTGAGTTGTGGGTGTTGTGTGATGTTACAGTGTTGCTCAGTTGTGGTCTGTTGTGTGATGTTATAGTGTTGCTCAGTTGTGGGTTGTTGAGTAATGTTACAGTGTTGCTCACCTGTGGGGGTTATGGGGTGTTAGTATTACTCAGATGTGGGAGTTATGTTCGTGTTGCTCAGTTGTGGGGATTGTGTGTTGTTCGTGTTGCTCAGTTGTGGGGATTGTGTGTTGTACGTGTTGCTCAGTTGTGGGGATTATGTGTTGTTTGTGTTGCTCAGTTGTGGGTGTTGTGTGATGTTCATTTTGCTCAGTTGTGGGAGTTGTGTGATGTTCGTGTTGCTAAGTTTGTGGGGGTTGTGTGATGTTCGTGTTTCTCAGTTGTGGGCTGTTGTGTGATGTTACAATGTTGCTCAGTTGTGGGGGTTTTGTGATATTCGTGTTGCTCAGTTGTGGGGCTTGTGTGATATTCATGTTGCTCAGTTGTTGGGGTTGTGTGTGATGTACGTGTTGCTTAGTTGTGGGAGTTGTGTGATGTTTCATTGTTGCTCAGTTGTGGGCTGTTGTGTGATGTTACAATGTTGCTCAGTTGTGGGGGCTGTGTGATATTCATGTTGCTCAGTTGTGCGGGTTGTGTGATGTTCGTGTTGCTCAGTTGTGAGGGTTGTGTGTGATGTTCATGTTGCTCAGTTGTGGGGGTTGTGTGTGATGTTCATGTTGCTTGGTTGTGGGCTGTTGTGTGATGTTACAATGTTGCTCAGTTGTGGGGGTTGTGTGATGTTTGTGTTGGTCAATTGCGGGGGTTGTGTGATGTTCGTGTTGCTCAGTTGTGGGGGTTGTGTGTGATGTTCATGTTGCTCAGTTGTGGGAATTGTGTGATGTTTCATTGTTGCTCAGTTGTTGGCTGTTGTGTGATGTTACAATGTTGCTCAGCTGTGGGGGTTGTGATCTTTTCATCAAAAGCTTAGTGTGTAACCACATCCAAGAAGTTTCAGGATGTTTTGACCATACAGTAAAGCAGTAGTAATCTTGTGATCATTTTGCAATTCTGCAGAATTTCCTCTGCTGGATGCTCGAGAATTGTGGCTGCACTGGTGTTTACATGAATGTCCATGTAGTAGTCAGACATCTTGTTGTTAGAGGCTACGATAGAGATGTAGGTGTGTTAGCGGGTAAACAAACACAACCCTGTAACCGTAAATCACAAACAGTGCTTGGCTATGTGACCCCTGCTAGATAAAGGTAGATATCCCATTTCAATTCCAAAATTATAAAATGCTCAATGACAGTGGTTTAATCTACAGTACACAAATGATTTATGTATAGTTGGGTTATAGGGACGGAAAAGGGACTAAATGCCAGGGGCCTCCAAAAACACTCTAATGACTGCAGACTAGGTCTATGTTCACACTGAGTATTTCAGGAGGATTATAGTGTAGATCCATTCAGATATCCTTGAGATTCTTGGAAAACTCTTCATATTCATTTCTATGGGAAATCTACTTTGCTGTTCATACGAGGAGATTTTTTTTTCTTAAAGATATTCTCTCTTTCTGAAAAAGTTTTGAAAAACGCCTATTGGGAAAAAAGTGTAGGTCACTTTAAAGCGGATTCCAAACTAATCTGAAGAATCTGAGAATCTGGTCCAAACTAAACACTGTCAAATCAACAGGTTAAAAACAGACTGGTTTCAGGAAAGAAAACTCTTCTAACCCTTCTAAAAAATTTTCAAAACATCTTCAATACCCTTTAGGAACTGCGTCAGGAAAAAGAAACGTTACGAAAAGAAGTGCATGAAGTGTTGAACTGCATGAAAAGCTTCTTGGGAACACTGTGAATATAGCCTTGCTATTGGTCTGCTAGTCTAAGGCTGTAAAAAAAACCAAAAAACTGAGCTGTGACAAATGTTCAATAAACATGCAACATTACAAGCATGTGAATTGCAGCCTCAAGACTAGAAAAAAACCAAGGAGAAAATTGTAGAAAAAATACCCTGACTATAAATAAATAAATTGCAAGTGCTTAATAAACAGGGTACTTAGTATATACATTTTTGCAAAAAGGTAAGAAGCTGTCTCACCTCGTCACGGTGTACCCATCTGAGACAGTCCCTAACCTACTAAAGTTAAAAACATATTCTGTACCTGACTAGTGTCATGTCAGAACTCCAATATGAATGGTAAAGTGGTCAGCTGGGTCCCAGATTAAATACACAGCAAAAAAGTGAGAAGCAGGTAATTGTTCAGCCTCAGTATCAGGAGGGCTGCACCCCCAACTTGCATTAAAGCAAGATAACAGACAAAAAAAACCCAAAAAACTGAGCTGTGACAAATGTTCAATAAACATGCAACATTACAAGCATGTGAATTGCAATTCACATGCTTGTAATGTTGCATGTTTATTAGCAAGTCGTTTTTTTAATTTATTTATTTTTTTTACTGCAAGATATAGCCCCGCCCACTGGCAGCTGTGATTGGTTGCAGTGAGACAGCTGTCACTCAGCGTGGGGGCGTGTCTGACTGCCGGTGGGCGGGGGAAGCAGGGAATACGTGATGGATTAATGAGCGGCTGGCATTTTCAAAAGAGAATAAGTGAACGCCGTGCTGCGCAGCATCGGTGATCGTGGATTGGTAAGTATGAGAGAGGGGGTGGGAAGGAGAGACCGACATGGACAGAGAGAGAGCTAGAGACATAGAGATTGAGAGAGACGACCGACAGAGAGAGAGAGACGAAAGACCTGCCTTTGTTATGTTAAATAAAAACATGTGGATCGCAATAATAATGCAATGCAAGTGCACTGCTTCACATTTTGGCAGCGATTTTCTACAACTCATTGATTTCAATAGGTGTAGAACGCTGCCAAAATGGCAAAAACAATTGACATGCTGCTTCTTTGAACGCAGAGTTTTTGCCCAAAATTATGCAAATTAAACGCAGCGTATGTTAACGCAAAGTGGGGACAAGAAATTCACATTTTCCATAGACTTTGCTGGAAAATCAAAACGCATGCCTTTTGGCATGAAAACGCTGCAGTTCAAAACGGACCTAAAAAGCAGCTGAAAAGCAGGTGAAAACGGAAAGTGCGGACACAGCCTAAAGGCTCATGCGCACGTTGCGTAAATGCATGCATCCTGCGTCCCCTATGAAGATTGTGCATGATACGTTCGCACGTTACTTTTATGAACGCAGCGATTTGGGTGCTAGAATTTTAACCCAAATCCGTGCGTTCATAAAATGAGCATGTCAATTATTCCGTGCGCTATGGATGCTGCTCCCACTCTGTCTATGGTGGGGGCAGCAGCCATAGCGCATCAAATCTGCTTTTTTTGTACAGAAAAACTGCATCCATTATGTAGTGTTTCTGCAGCGATTTGACGCGCACATGTGCTGTCAAATCGCTGCAGAATATTCAGCAGTTACGTGCGCATGAGCCCTAAATCTACTACTAGTCCCTAAATTGTGAGTCCTGTTCTCTGGCCGATGAATAGCAGCACTATTATTAGGTGGGGTCTGGTGTTATTAAGTTACTCTGTATTGCTAAGTTTAAGAGCTCGCTCACACGAGCGTATACATCGGACGATGGAACTTGTTCCAATGTTATATTAGGGGCAGTGCTGATCAGCGTCTCGATTTGGCATGAGAAAAAAAATCAAACCATGCTGTGATTTGCACCACAAATTGGATGGCAGGCACCCAGTCAAGTCTACGGGTGCGTGGAAATCATCAGACTGCACCTACAGTACATGACATCTGAGTGCAGTCCAATTTCCGTGGACTCACAGAATGGAGAAGATGGAGAAATTTTGTTCTCCATCTTCTCCTGACATTAGCACATAAGAGAATCAATGCTCGTGTGACCCCGGCCTAAATGGTATACTTGGCTAGTTTTCTCTTCTTTTTCCAAGGGACTTTGATGTTGGCTGAAGTTTAATTTTACCCATTAGTAGACAATAAAAGAAGATGCATTGTACTTTAGCTTTCTGTGAATGTTATCTGTTATGAAGGTTATAAGGTACAAGGCTGTATAAACTGACTGTAAAGTGATAAAAGTATACAAGGCAATGTTCTCGGGCGCTGATGTTACAAGCAGATTCCAAGTTAGACTCCTAGCAGGCTGCACCTCTGGGTTGACCATAGTTCACACTATATTATTATTACCAGATATCATTTGATAAACATCCAAAATAAGTAGATAACCTGCATGTTCAAGGATATGATATTAGAGAACTCTTCCTTGAATGATTTTTACAGCGCACATAAATACCAAAAATGTTCATCTTTAAAATGCTGTACAAAACTAAATAATCCAACCAAAGGCCGTGTTCTCTAAGTGCAGTGCACAGGTGCTGTTTTTTTTTGTTTGTTTGTTTGTTTTTTTAGCTAAGTCCCGAAGTTGAACATTGAGATTAAGAATAATTATTAGCTTCATACTTAAGGTGTTGAGGTTTTTTATGATAAATAACTGATATAAAACCCTACATGGGCACCTGAAACAAGCTGAATATCCACTATTGAAGATGACATTTTAATCTATATAACTCCAGTATTTTGTCTGGCTTTATTTTTCATGTTTTTGTATAGCAGTAGTTAGAGCTTTTGTCATATTTTTGCTATCTACAGCGGTCATTTGGGAGAGCTTTGAAATACACTGCACACAAACTGTATGTGACACCCAATAATACCGCACAATGCATTAAGCATTTACACACCCCCTAGTGGTGGCTGCAGGCAGTTTGGACTTCAAGATGTAATGCACCACTCCAGCGTTTTGTGTTTTTGTTTTTTTATTGTGTTGGGTATTTAAATTTCCCTCCTGGAGTGGTATCACTAATCCAAGTTCTCTGCCCCTGGTAAAATACTTACCAGCCGTTGGCTTTTGCTTTTTGGCGCCGCTGAATGGCTGGAAATCAAAGCTAATGGTCATAATGATTTTCAATTAAAGTCTTTGACAGCCTCTTTCTGGCTCTCATAGACTTACATTGATAATGTCCGAATAGCTCAGCAAACACTGGAGTGATCCGGCAGGTCACAAATTGCAGAAAATGACTGGAGTATCGCCTATAATATAAGAAGACGGTGGCTGGTAAGTATGCTACGCGCAGTAAACTTATAGTTATAATACTACTCCAGCGGTAAAATTAAAGGAAGCACTGGGTGGTGTTTTACTCAATTGGTCAGATTTATCGTGGCACCTATATTAGTATTGTATGAGGGTAAGTTCCCACGATGAGTATTTGGGGCATTTTTTCCCACCTCATAATTTCACTGTGCAAAAAAGGCAGCACATTACAGTTCCAGAAAAGTGAATGGGATTTATAGAAATGTCATGACATTAATTTTTAATTACACACAGACCTATGCTACATGTCAATTTCTATTGCATTCTATATGCGGATTTTACCCATAGACTTGAATGAGATGAGTAAAATCAGCAGGTAAAAAATGCATATCCGGATTAAGGGCTCATGTGCACTTAACTGCATAATATTCTGCAGCGATTTGACAGCACATGTGTGTTTCAAATCGCTGCAGAAACGCTGCATAATGAATGCAGTATTTTTGTTTAAAAAAAGCCGATTTCATGCGCTCGGGATGCTGCCCCCACCATAGGCAGAGTGGGATCTGCATCCAGAATGCACAAATAATTGACATGCTGCTTTTATGAACGCACGGATTTGGGTCAACATTTTAGCACCCAAATCGCTGCGTTCATAAAAGCAACGTGCACACGTGTCATGCACAATCTTCATGGTTGTGCAGGGGATGCAGGACGCATGCATTTACGTTGCAGTGCTATACACAGCGTAAATGCATGTCAGTACACAATGTGCGCATGACCCCTTAGTGTGTTTCTGTACGGAAAACGCACCAAAGACACACTTAATCCACACCTGACTTTTTCAATAAAATATTATGAAAGCTAAAGAACAGAAAGGTTTATAAAACAAAGTTGTTTTCTTTAAAACATGACATACCAAAAAGAGACAGAAACCACAATAGAAAAAAAGGATAAAAAAGCCTGAGGCCTAAAACACACATCCGTGAAAACCATGTCCGTGTAAAACGGGCGGTTTTCCGGTCCGTTTTCCGTTTTTTAGGTCCGTTTTTATGGTATGTGTGGCCTGCGTATGTATCCTGTATGCTAGCCGTATGTGCATGTGAAATGTCCGTGTGTGCGTGTGAAACTTAACTGACATGCGTTTGTGTTGTCCGTGTGGAATGTCCGTGTGTGATGCAAAATGTCGTTTACTACATGTCGGCAGACAGCAGACTGAGTAGCGCGATGAGAATGAACTCAGTGACAGCTCAGCTGATCGCGCTACTCACCTCAGTTGCTGAGTGGAGCTGACCGAAGCGGCGGTGAGTAGCGCGATCAGCTGAGCTGTCACTGAGGTTACCCGCGGCCACCGCTGCATCCACCGCTGGATCCAGGCAACCTCAGTGACAGCTCAGCCGATCACGCGGCTCTCTTCATTTGCTGCGTGGAGGTGACAGGAGCGGCGGTTTCTTCTGCTGATCTGGTCACCTTCATGTAGCAGAGCTGGAAGCGATGCTGGACCATCCTGGATTCCGCCGGACATGGAGGGCTTTTTGGGGCTGATTAAAGTGGTGAACCAGGGAATGTGTTTGTGTTTTTTATTTCTAATAAAGGATTTTTCAGTTGTGTGTGTTTATTTACTGTAATTTACAGATTAATCATGGAAGGTTTCTCCGGGAGACGCCTGACATGATTAATCTAGGATTTAGTGGCAGCTATGGGCTGCCATTAACTCCTTATTACCCCGATTTGCCAACGCACCAGGGCAAATCGGGAAGAGCCGAGTACAGTCCCAGAACAGTCGCATCTAATGTATTCGGCCATTCTGAGTGGCTGCTGACTGATATTGTTAGGCTGGGGGGCTCCCCATAACGTGGAGCTCCCCATCCTGAGAATACCAGCCTTCAGCCGTATGGCTTTATCTGGCTGGTATTAAATTTGGAGGGAACCGCACGCCGTTTTTTTAAATTATTTATTTATTTATTTCTATACTCCATAGTGACACGCCCACCGGCTGCTGTGATTGGGTGCAGTGAGACACTTGTCACTCAGCGTGGGGGCGTGTCTCACTGCAACCAATAGGCGCCGGTGGGCGGGGAAAGCAGGGAATACGAGATTGTTAAATGAGCGGCCGGCTTTTTCAAATTAGAAAAAGCCGCCGGAGCAGTGTGAATGCCGTGCAGCGCCGGTGATCGGGGATAAGTGAGTATGAGAGAGGGGGGGACACTTCAGTCACTCGGGGGATTAGAGGTCACCGGTGAATCCTTCACAGGTGACCGCTAATCAGTACACGGCACACAGACAGAGCCGCGGCATGACAATGAAGCCTGGTGAAGTTCACCCGAGTTCATTCTCATCCCGCTACTCTGTCTTCCGACATGTAGTAACGACATTTTGCATCACACACGGACATTTCTCACAGACAACATAACCACACATCCGTGCAAGGAACGTTTTATTTGGACTCCCATAGGCTAATGTGGCGCCCTGGACAAGCCAGGACGTCACAGGTACTACAACAACACACCCCACACCCCGGCTAGGCACATCAAGGTCAAACACAAATCCTTGTTGCCTCCCTCCAGGGGCTGATGTCCACACCAGGGGGTGGGCCAAGCGGTTGGCCCCGCCCACTGAGGAGTTCACAGTCCTGGAGGCGGGAAAAGGAGTCAGATTAGTTTTTGAGTTGGAGAAGTGAAGTGGTAGCAGAGGAGACTGACCGTGTCCGGGTGCGTGGCCCGGGCACATACAGCAAGGTTGGCAGACGGTGGTGACCGTCTGCAGGAGAGGCTGATTG
This sequence comes from Anomaloglossus baeobatrachus, assembly GCF_048569485.1. Taxonomy (NCBI): domain Eukaryota; kingdom Metazoa; phylum Chordata; class Amphibia; order Anura; family Aromobatidae; genus Anomaloglossus; species Anomaloglossus baeobatrachus. Next base: position 483,699,758 of record NC_134355.1, read on the forward strand.
GAGTGAACTGTAAGGACCGGGGACGGGCGGTGGCCCGACGGTACCGGATCGGGGAACAAAGAAAAGCCAGCACCATTCGACAGGGCTTACGGACCCCGACCAGGCTAGGAGTCGCCGTAAAACTGGTCAAATCCGTTAGCCAAGGGAACCTCCGGGGTTTCCCAGCAGTCAAGACCCGATTGAAGGCAACAGCTCACACCGTAAAGGGAAACACAGTCACCGCCAAGGCTACAGTTCCCATGGCCAGAGCCTGCGGGCAAAAGGGGCTCCTTCAGCATCCATCCAAGCTGGGGAGCGGGTTACCGGTGGGAAGCCATTGGAACCGTAAACACAACATAGGTGCAGGGAAAGGCAGTCACCACCAACCTACCGGAGAACTACCGCAGCCGTCTGTGGGACCCGTCCCTCCAGCCGTTTGTTTTACCGGAGACTTTGCATTAATCATTGGCTGAGTGAGTACCACCGTGCCGTGCAGTACAGCGCTGCTCCCGCGACCCTGCACCTCACCAGGCCCCGTAACCCGCCTGCCATCCCTACCCCTCACCGGGGCCCCGGGACAACCAACCCCCCTACCCACGGAGGGGAGAACCAACATCCAAGCGGCTCCCTGTCATCGCTCCTGGGATCCCCATCCAGAGCAGCGGTGGTGTCACAACCTCACCACAACCGTGGGTGGCGTCACGAACAATATCCCTAAACCAAACCACCCCCCTTTCACTCACGGGCGAGGAACGCCGCTCGAGTCCCCGGGATCCGGCCCACTGCTCGAGCCACCACCGAGCAGCAGCAGCAGCCGGACCCGAGCAGTGGGTGAGCGCAGCGTCCCCTCCTCCGCCCGCGACACTAACATTATGTCCGTGTGTGCGTGCTCCGTCCCAAAAATGAACATGCTTCCGTGCCAAACGGAGCAAAAAACGTGGGACGCACACGAACACACGGAAGATCAAATAACACGCACGTGTGCCTTTAAACATAAAAAAACATGTGCACGTTTGATCGTATCTCTGGTATGTACGGAAACGGACCAAACACGCACGTTTTAAACGGATGTGTGTTGCAGGCCTGAAACAAAACACACTCAAAAACAAGTAGCTTTAGATTGGTGCAGAACTGATGCAGAAAATCTGCAGCCTAAAAAACTCACCAAATACTCATTGCCTCATGGTCTTATACCATATAAATGTTAATTATATTTTAGAATCATGTACATAAATATTTTGGATGTATTATGTGAATTTAAAAAAAGACAAAAAAAAAACAAAACCAAAAACACCTGATCATCAAAATAAAAAGTACACAAAAAAACACTGAATCATCAATGTATGATTGTAACCAACTGAAATATTACATTGTATGAATGGGTATATTGTAATATTTTAACTACACATCTGGCCACGAAAAATCCAGTGACCTGCCCTGTGTGACCTCGCGCTTAGTAATCTGGTCCAGATGTAAATCGTATAATGCTTTTTGTTTAGGAAAGGAAATGCATTGTGGAGGAGGTTGGCTTTATCTCTTCAGTATTTAATAAGGCTTCATCCTTTGTTTTGCAGCAGTGAAGTTTTTCACACTTTTGACACTTATTAATTTGTTACCAGTGATTGCAATCCTACATATCTGAAAACGAAACCATACACTTTTGTTTTTATCCGAGCGCTGTGTCAACCTTGGGAGTGTCTGGATTTCATCCTGTTTCTTTTCTCAAACAAGGAAGCTGAGCCCAGGCCAACAATGAAAGATAAGAAATGACTTATAGCTTGAGGCGTCCACTGAGGCGGGATCTATAAGGGAAGTCCTTTGTGGAGTATATATTGCACATGTGTTTACCATTACTGTAAACATTTTCAGTGCAAATTTTTCCACACAGAGTCCAAGGCAGTCTGTCAGCCTAGACCAGACCAATAGTTAGGCTATGACCGCACTTTGCGTTGCCCTACATGCAGTTTAGAACGCACATTTTTGCCTTAATTGATTTTGCCAAAGTTGCCTTTTCCAGAAATTTAGCGCTAAAAACACATGCGTATTTACCGCGTTTTAGATGCGTTTTCAGCGCTTTTTCACCTGCGTTTTGACAGATGCGTTTTGAACATCAAGACACTGCTAAATAAAGATTAAATAGTTAAACAGAATGAAAAAAGAAAAAAAAGGAAAACATAATTTTGGAATTAATAAAGAAAATAGTTATATTTCATGAAATTATAGCGGTTTTATAATATTTAATGCTAAAATAGCAATAAAATCAAAATTTTCTTTAATTTAATTGTCAGACTGTGTGTGTGTAAAGGGACATATTATTCCATTAATTTAATGTCAGTAACGCATGCGTTTTTGAAGTCAAAAACGCATGTTTTCTGCACCTAAAAAGCAGGTAAAACGCAGGAAATTTGAAGTTTCTTGTTTTTTGCCATTTCTCATTGACTTCAATGTTAGCAAAACGCACCCAAAATGGCAAAAACAATTGACATGCTGCTTCTTTGAACGCATGGTTTATGCCACAAAATATGCAAATTAAACACAGCGTTTTAAAAAGTGCGGTCTAGAAATCAACATTTTCCATAGACTTTGCTGGAAAATCAAAACGCATGCCTTTTGGCATAAAAAAGGTGCAGTTCAAATCGGACCTAAAAAGCAGCTAAAACGCAGGTGGAAACGCAAAGTGCGGTCATACCCTGTCACAAACCACCGGGGGGGTCACTCAGAAATCCCCCGCGCTGGCTACCAGTACGTCACAATCGGGGGGTAACAAGTGGGGGTCACCCCTCCTTTATACCTCCCGACCGACAGACAGAGCACGTGACGCGCTCTCTAGCGCCCCTCTTATAGTCAGGCCAATTATGGAATTGCCCGACAATAAGCAAGGAGGCCGCTATACTACTTATGCCGATTATTGAAGGGTCCCCGGTGAGAGTAAGGTATATATTCCCCCGACCTCCGCGGGCGGAATATATAAAATCTCCCCGAATCTCACTGGCCTCCCCACAATAATCCTTGGCACAATTCGCTGCCACCAACCGATTTACGGTAACTATTAGCCGAACACACAGACGTGGGATTCAAGATCGAGATAACAGAACAGCCCAAGATTAATTATATAATTTAATCAGCCTAAAGCACACTAGAAACTACAATATATACAATAGGGAATCTACAGAATATACATATGTCAGAGTACAGTTACAATCAAAGCATGGGTTACAAACAGGCATACACAGTTCCAGCAGTTACCTTGTTGCGTCTGGCCACAGGGGGGTGCTGTACCCAGGTTTCTAGGATCCTTCCCACAGATGTTTCCTACACGTGCCCCCAGCGAAAGAACGCTGGAAAATGGCCGAAGTAGGGTTATCAACCTGGGCAGATCCAGGTCCCCTCCTACCTTAGTGACCTCACAGGGAAGCACTGCCACTCCCCCTGCATGGATCAGAATTATCCAGCAAAGGGGATATTGGCCATAACTTTGCCTGGGAGCGTCGTAGGCAGACGCCAATGCTCTCATTGTGACAGTTATGAATTTAGCTACAGAACGAGGGGACTCATGACCTGTCTGCCAGTTCCCCATTGGCTGATATCACGCCTGGGGCATTTCCCAATGTCCTGCTCCCATAAAAAGGGTGTGCCGGCATCGTCCGCATGCGGAGACACCATTTTTATGGTTGCCATATTTATCGGAAATATGGCTTGCGAGATATGAACCATTTTTTACTGGAGTCGTTCTGTCTGGCTACTTCCAGAGCCTTGCTAATTAGATAGCAGCTCCTACTACAGGGTGACGGCAGGGAGTCATCCTGTGTCCATTGTTCCCACACCACCTCATCTCCATATCACAGGACATGGCCATGGAGGTGTAAGTGGAACACTGAGAACAAGAAGGGAGGGGGCACTGCCAGGGAGTGATGAGGGATTATGGCTGGAGTCATAATTCATCTTCATATCCCGGGATTTGCCTCACACCTCCCCCCTTTTGAGGGCGCTAGGGGGCAGCACACTCCGGTGTTCCCCCGTGCGCCCGTCCGCGACCTCTCCTTGTCGGGACAGCCCGTCTGCGTTACCGTGGTCACGGCCCCTTTTGTGGCGAATGGTGAAGTTGTATTGCTGGAGCGCAAGGCTCCATCGCAACAATCGCCCATTCGTCCCAGAGACGGTGTGCAACCAGCTGAGGGGATTGTGGTCCGTCTCCACGATGAAGTGGCGCCCGTATAGATAGGGTTGCAGACGCTGCAGGGCCCACACTATGGCCAGGCACTCCTTCTCCATCGTGGAATAGGCAACTTCCCTTGGTAACAGCTTCCTGCTCAGGTACAAGACTGGGTGCTCTTGGCTCGCAGAGTCCACCTGGCTGAGCACCGCACCGAGGCCGAAGTCACTGGCGTCGGTCTGTACTACAAACGGCCGCGTGAAGTCGGCTGCCTGTAGCACGGGCGGGCTGGACAGGGCGTCCTTTAGGGCCCGGAAGGCTGTCTCGCAGTCCATTGTCCAATCGACTGCAGAGGGCAGCTTCTTCTTGGTGAGGTCCGTCAAGGGCTTTGCCAGGCTACTATAGTATGGAACAAACCTCCTATAGTACCCAGCGGTCCCCAAGAAGGACATCACCTGCTTCTTGGTCCTGGGGGTGGGCCAGGATGCGATGGCTTCCACTTTCTCAGGCTCGGGCTTCAGTGTTCTCCCACCTACCCGGTGACCGAGGTACTGGACCTCGCTCATGGCCAGCTGACACTTTCCCGGCTTGATGGTCAAACCTGCCCGGTGGATCCGCCTGAGCACCTGTGCTAGATGCTCTAGGTGGTCCTCCCAGGTGGGACTGAAGACGGCAATGTCATCTAGGTACGCGGCCGCGTACCCTTCAAGTCCCTTGAGCAGGGTGTTGACCATCCGCTGGAAAGTGGCAGGGGCATTCCTCATCCCGAATGGCATCACCGTGGACTCGTATAGTCCAAATGGGGTAATAAAGGCAGAGCGTTCCCTGGCCTTGCGAGTCAGGGGGATCTGCCAATATCCCCGGCTCAGATCCATGATGGTCAGGCACTGAGCCCCGGCCAACTGATCGAGCAGGTCATCGATGCGTGGCATTGGGTACGCATCGGCGACCGTGACCGCATTGAGCCCCCTGTAGTCCACGCAGAACCGAGTGGTTCGGTCCTTCTTAGGGACGAGGACTACAGGCGAGGCCCAAGCGCTGTTGGATGCCTGGATCACCCCCAGCTTCAGCATCTCGTCAATCTCCTGGCGCATGTGTTGCTGCACCTCCAGGGAGACCCGATATGCTGAACGCCGGATCGGGGGATGATCCCCAGTGTCCACGTGATGGACAGCCAAGTCAGTCCTTCCGGGCTGGTTGGTAAACAACCCCCGGAAGGGGTGTAGGGTGGCCCACAGCTGGGACCGTTGGTCCTCCAAGAGCTGGTGGCCAACCTCCACATCCTCAATGGATCCGCCTGCCCTAACCTGGGCTAGCATATCCAAGAGGGTTTCCGCTTCTCCCTCCTCGGGCAGGTTGCACACGGGGAGCGCACATGCCTCCCGCTCATGATGTGCCTTCATCATGTTCACATGGAAGGGCTTCCGCCTTCCACGGGCAGGGTCCAGGGTGACCAGGTACGTCACAGGGTTGAGCTGCTGGTACACGAGGTATGGGCCTTCCCAGGCTGCCTGAAGCTTGTCCTGTGGTACGGGGACCAGTACCCACACCTTTTGACCCACTTGGTAGGTCCTCTCACAAGCGTTCTGGTCGTACCAACGCTTCTGATCGGCCTGGGCTTGAGCCATATTGTCGTGTACCAGTGGCGTCAAGGCCTGCATTTTGTCCCGGAAGCGCATGACATACTCGATAACCGACACTCCAGGGGTGGCCAAATCCCCTTCCCAAGCCTCTTTCACCAGAGCCAGGGGGCCCCGCACACGTCGCCCGTACAGGAGCTCAAACGGTGAGAATCCTGTTGAGGCCTGTGGAACCTCCCGGTAAGCAAATAACAGGTGTGGGAGATACCGCTCCCAGTCACGCCCATGGGAGTCGACCAACATCTTAAGCATCTGCTTTAAGGTGCCATTGAACCGCTCGCACAGGCCATTAGTCTGTGGATGGTACGGGCTGGCCACCAGATGTCGCACCTGGGCTTGCTTACAGAGGGCCTCCATCAGCTGGGACATGAATTGGGTCCCCCGGTCAGTGAGCATTTCCTGGGGAAAACCCACTCGGGAGAAAATCTCCAGCAATGCGGTGGCCACCTCGTCAGCCCGAATGGACGACAAGGCCACTGCTTCTGGGTACCGGGTGGCATAGTCCACTACCGTCAGTAGGAAGCGTTTCCCGGAGCTGCTGGGGATGGCCAGCGGGCCGACCAGATCCACAGCCACCCTCCTGAAAGGCTCATCGATGATTGGCAGAGATACTAGTGGGGCTTTGGGGCGTGGCCCCGCCTTCCCCACTCTCTGACAGGTTTCACACGAACGGCAGTAGGCAGCCACATCGGCCCCCATTTTTGGCCAGTAGAAATGCTGGTTTAACCTGGCCTTGGTCTTAGCGATCCCTAGGTGTCCGGCCATCGGAATCTCATGTGCGATCCGCAACAACTCCGTCCGGAACGGATAGGGTACCACCAACTGTCGGTCCCTGGGCCACGCCTCCGGTGAACCCTGCTGGACCGTGGCCCGGTACAGCCGTCCTTGGTCCCAGACCACTCGCTCCGGGTCCGAGTCCGAGGGAGGCTGTGCCGCCTGCTCCTTAAGAGCTTTCAGGCTGTCGTCAGCTTCTAACGCTGCCTGAAACCCCTGACTAGATGCGGCCAGAATCGACGAGACTGTCACATCTTCAGTCAGTACCCCGGGACCTGTGTCCTGGCCTCCACCTGACTCGGCTGCCACTTGGTCAGAAGGGGAAGAGCTATCGGACCTCCGGGAGGCCCCTTGGCTTCCAGCACTCCCACTGCGGGTGACAGCGGCCACAGCCGCTGCGACCGTGGGTCGTGCCTGCTCCTCCTCCGTTCCTGACCAAGTCGCCGGCTCAGGCAGACCTACCTGGCTTCCTGACACCCCGGTTGTGGGGGAACCATGCACCGAGATCTTACCTGGGAGCACTTCCGCTCCTGGACCGGCCCCAATCTCACCTGCCTGTTCCCCTCCTGCAGCAACAGAACCCCGCTGTGAAATCTCTGGGGACCCCACATTTGCTGTGGTAGCCCCCACCCCACACACTGGTCCTCCCCCTGCAGCACCCTGCTCTCTGCTTATCCCTGCAGAGGGCAACAGATCCCAGCTCACAGGCTGGTTACTTGTAGAGGCATTGTCACACCTTTCTCTGACCCCCTCCCCTGTCACAGCTGCAGCTGAGTGTGTGTCTATGGTGTCTATGCAAGCAGAAATATCAGAGTTCACTCCCTCCTCCCTTACATCATTCATAGATAACACATTAACATTGTTAGGAGTCATGTCAGTACGGGCTGAAGGTTCAGCCCTTGGTGGGGGCCCAAACTGGGAGGTTATCTGCCCCAAATCTGTCCCAAGTAGCACGTTTGCAGGGATCCGATCAGTTACCCCCACCTCCCTCACCCCCCGCCCTGCGCCCCAGTCCACATAAATGTCAGCAACAGGCAGCGCCGGGTCAGTGCCTCCAATCCCGGAGACAGCGAGGGTTTTTCCAGGGATCAAGTCTTGGGGGGACACCATCTCAGGCCGCACCAGAGTCACCTCCGAGGCGCTGTCTCGCAGTCCTATGGTCACAGACCGGCCGACGGTGACAGGTTGGAAGCTGTCCAGGGACCTACCACCACCCCCACCCACACAATACACCTTGGGCGGCCCTTGGGACGGGGACGGAGCCGGGGCCTTGGGACGCTGAGGGCACATGGCCTTGAAGTGTCCAGGTAGGTTGCACTGGTGGCACCGTCTTGGTTCCGCCACGGGCCTGGAGAGGGGAGTTGAGGGGGACACCCCCTGCAGTCTAGGGGCAGGTGGGGCAGTCGCAGAATTCATCTTACCCCCTCTCCAGGTGCTGCTGGTGGCCGCTCTCCTGGCCTCAGGGGCCCGGTTGTTGGTGTAGTCATCGGCAAGGGCAGCTGTAGCCGTGGACCCCTTTGGCTTCTGGTCTCGGATGAACTGGCGGAGATCCTCAGGGCAGTTCCACAAGAGTTGCTCCGTGATGAACAAGTCCAGGATCTCCGGTCCGGTGGAAAGCTGCAGGCCTTGGGTCCAGTGGTCGGCAGCTCGGGCAAGTGCCCGCCGGTGGTCAGCCCAGGAGTCCTTTGGTCCCTTCTGTAGGCTCCGGAACTTCTTGCGGTAGGACTCTGGAGTGAGGTTGTACTGTTGGATCAGGGCCCGCTTGATGGTGTCGTAGCCCTGATCTGCCTCAGCAGGCAAGTCCCCAAGGACATCCAGGGCCTTACCCCTTAAACGGGGGGTCAGGTATTTGGCCCACTGGTCCTTGTCCAGATGGTGCTGCAAGCAAGTCCGTTCAAAAGCAGTCAAGAAAGAGTCCAAGTCTCCATCCTTCTCCAGCACTGGGAAGTCCTCAACACGGACCTTTGGAAGTTTGGTGTCTCGAAGGTCACATGTGGCTGATGAGGGCCGGAGCTGAGCTAGCTGCAGCTGGTAGTCACGGTCTGCCTGTCGCTCTCGCTCTTCACGCGCTGCCTGCCGCTCTCGCTCCGCAGCCTCACGCTCTGCGTGCCGCTCCGCAGCCTCAGCGTCACGCGCTGCCTGCCGCTCTGCCCTGCGCTCTGCCAGGAGTTCCTTGTAGCCCTTCTGGTCTCCAGCCTGGAGAAGGGCCATAGCCATTTGAAGAAGGCTATCCGAGCCTCCCAGGCTCGGTGGAATGGCACGTGGTGATCTGCGGCACGCTGCAGAGCTAGGCGATTCACTGTCCCTTTCAGAGCGGAGGGCTGGCATCTGGCTCGTTGAGGAACCTTGGGTGAGCTCCTCCTCATCTTGTCCAGCAGTGCCAGGTTGTGCAATGTCCTCGGCAGAACGGTTTTCTGGCGTCGAGCTCCTGGAGGACTCGTGGGCAACCTCCTCATTGCTGTCCACAGCACCGTCCTCCCTCTCTTCGGCTCCTGCCTTAGCATTGGCCAGTTGCATAGCTCTGCTCCTGGTGCCATCAGCCATTCTTGCAGACTTTTGGTCACTGACACAGAACTGACACCTGATGCCTCCACACACCTTACAGTATCTGCACTCTGACACTCTAGTGTTGAGCTAGTCTGAAGACCCCAGCAGCCACAGCTGCTGCAGGCAGTCTTTAGTGTCTGGGAGTATGGGTCTCACACTCACACACACTATTATCTCGATCCCACCGCTTGTCACCAATATGTCACAAACCACCGGGGGGGTCACTCAGAAATCCCCCGCGCTGGCTACCAGTACGTCACAATCGGGGGGTAACAAGTGGGGGTCACCCCTCCTTTATACCTCCCGACCAACAGACAGAGCACGTGACGCGCTCTCTAGCGCCCCTCTTATAGTCAGGCCAATTATGGAATTGCCCGACAATAAGCAAGGAGGCCGCTATACTACTTATGCCGATTATTGAAGGGTCCCCGGTGAGAGTAAGGTATATATTCCCCCGACCTCCGCGGGCGGAATATATAAAATCTCCCCGAATCTCACTGGCCTCCCCACAATAATCCTTGGCACAATTCGCTGCCACCAACCGATTTACGGTAACTATTAGCCGAACACACAGACGTGGGATTCAAGATCGAGATAACAGAACAGCCCAAGATTAATTATATAATTTAATCAGCCTAAAGCACACTAGAAACTACAATATATACAATAGGGAATCTACAGAATATACATATGTCAGAGTACAGTTACAATCAAAGCATGGGTTACAAACAGGCATACACAGTTCCAGCAGTTACCTTGTTGCGTCTGGCCACAGGGGGGCGCTGTACCCAGGTTTCTAGGATCCTTCCCACAGATGTTTCCTACACGTGCCCCCAGCGAAAGAACGCTGGAAAATGGCCGAAGTAGGGTTATCAACCTGGGCAGATCCAGGTCCCCTCCTACCTTAGTGACCTCACAGGGAAGCACTGCCACTCCCCCTGCATGGATCAGAATTATCCAGCAAAGGGGATATTGGCCATAACTTTGCCTGGGAGCGTCGTAGGCAGACGCCAATGCTCTCATTGTGACAGTTATGAATTTAGCTACAGAACGAGGGGACTCATGACCTGTCTGCCAGTTCCCCATTGGCTGATATCACGCCTGGGGCATTTCCCAATGTCCTGCTCCCATAAAAAGGGTGTGCCGGCATCGTCCGCATGCGGAGACACCATTTTTATGGTTGCCATATTTATCGGAAATATGGCTTGCGAGATATGAACCATTTTTTACTGGAGTCGTTCTGTCTGGCTACTTCCAGAGCCTTGCTAATTAGATAGCAGCTCCTACTACAGGGTGACGGCAGGGAGTCATCCTGTGTCCATTGTTCCCACACCACCTCATCTCCATATCACAGGACATGGCCATGGAGGTGTAAGTGGAACACTGAGAACAAGAAGGGAGGGGGCACTGCCAGGGAGTGATGAGGGATTATGGCTGGAGTCATAATTCATCTTCATATCCCGGGATTTGCCTCACATACCCTATAAGCTAAGTGCATAGGCTTGTAGAGGATATAGTCCTTTTACTTTTCTAATCATTGCATCTATTTGGTGGAAACCAAAGATTAAGCAAAGATACAAATAAGGACGCTAGGTGCACCCTGGGTGTGGCCAAGAGTCTCAGCGCACTGTTATGCCACTGAGTTTACTTGCGCCGTCTCTCTCACTGGTGACTGACAGTGCTGGCTTCTCTGAGCTTTCTCTGCAGGCAGGCTAGCGCTGTCAATCACCAGTGAGGGAGGTAAAGGAGTACTAAGGTGCAATTTTCATAAGGGCTACAGCCCCTACAAGATATGCACTTAGTTTATAGTATACTTAGTGTACTTTACATACTGCAACATTTCAAGCGATCTCGTTAGCGATGTGACATGCCAGATCGCAGATAAGATTGCCGAGATCGCACATAGATTATTTTTGTAGCGCTGGTCACATGTGCGATCTCGGCAAATCGTATGTGCGATCTGGCGTGTTACATTGCAAACGAGATCGCTAGCGGTGTTGCAGCGTGTAAAGTACCCTTTCGTTTGGGTTGTCAAACTCCCTTTATTTCACTGTATAATCCTTATGTAATGCAATATTCCCAGGTGATAGATATATTGCATGAATTCTACACGACAAGCCTGAAGCATAGAACAATGCAATGCAAGGGAAAGAAGATTTTATGGCATTTTAGAGATTTTGAAATCCTCAGAATGACTTCTATAGAGAAGATTTGCAGCAAATCAGCAGCCGTATATGGAGCAGAAAATGTTCACCATATAGGATTGTATAATAGAAGCGATATTTTACCTGCTGTAAAGCTGAGTCCCGATGACTCCAGGACATATCACCCCACAGGCACAAAACCACAGCAACAATGGTGGACACACTGCCCCAATACCTAATGGAAGGAGCAGGCAAACTAGCAGGAGACTGCAGGAGGGGTTCCACCTCTTTTTCCTTTCAGTTCACATTCTGAGAGCTTGTGGAAGGTGAGATTTCTATTTCCTTCCACTAGGTGTTGGTTATGTGTGTCGGCCATTGTTGCAGTGGTTTTGTACATATAGGGCAGTGTGTCCTGGAGTCATGGGGACCCAGACTTGCAGCATGGGTGTTGTGGGGCACTAGATTGCCCACTCTGCTGTTGCACTGCCATTGCGGTGGTGATTGGCACATGGCGCCACACCTTCAAGGCTATTAACAGTTAGGGATCCACTGAGACCTTTGCCGTGACGTGGCAGTGGGCGTCATACAGTCTGATCAGAATGTTAAACTAAGAACCTCATGATCACTTCTAAGTTTTTGCCTGCCGGCATTTGAACAACGTATGATTTTGAGATGTGCTGTCCATGTCTTTCTCTACAGCTATGTTATAGACTTTCATTTAAATCTAGGGTTGTATAAATACCTGAAAAATACCCACATTCCCCTTCCCTGCCCTGTAGGAGCTGTTATACTGCTTCTATTACTGGATCTTAGTACGACCATGGGCTTTTGCGACAGGGTGTGTTAGCACGAATACTTGTTATTGTCTTGAGCAGAATATTTACAATTTCCCATTTTCTATCCAAAGACATCTATCTAGTAATCTGCAGAATACATTTACATGTAAGGATAATATTGTCATCATTACCAGATCTCAAAAATTACTGCAAAATTCATATAATTCATAATTCGTACCTTGACTTCAATTCTAGGAGCATTTTACTTCATCCTTGAGTATGTGAACTATTGTGCAGTATCGCTGTACAACCCATAATTGTGGTGTTGACATGGACTTAAAGGTGCATTCACACATTCAGTTTTTTTCTCAGACAGCACATAGGCCCACAGTGTCATGGATCCATGCACACATCTATCTAAACTGGTCGGTGTCTCTGGTTCTCCAGACTCAGAGCATGTCCTATTTTCATCTTCTTGGCAGATCAGTCATGGCTATAATAGTCTCTTTTTCTTTCAGATGATAAGGCCGCATTCACACCTCCATGTGTCATGATCTGAGTACGAACTGTAATTCCTGGACTGGCTGTGGATATCATAATCTGACCCTAGCAACCTCAACGGCATATATGGGGTTGTCAAGTTCAGGTCTGCAGACCCGCATCCGGTCCACGAATTTCGGTTCATACTTGGTCCCTGATACACCGATGTGTGAATGGTGCATAACACTCACACCGGAGCCTATGTTCACACATCCATGTAACTCTTACCATGCCTTTCAATTTGCATCTGTGTCTCACAAATCCCAATAGCTTTTATTGACTTATTCTGATCTGCAAAATTGGCTTACAGTATAGACCATGCGAGTTACATGGATCCCACCCTCGGATCCATGATTTGCAAACATGTGTGAATATAATTATTCTACTCTATGGGTCCAAGTGCTGTCCAAGAAAATTTGAACAGCACTCAGACATTTCACACAGAAGTGTGAATGCAGCCTTATTAATGGATAAAAACTGGAAAAACAATGATGGAAAAGGTCACAAAAGTGTAAACAGAGCTTAGCATAATACAAACTAGTGATAATATGGTCACATAGAACAAATATGGCCCATCTCCAAAGCCGGAATTAATATTCCTTAGGGTACGTGCCCACAATCAGGAAGACACTGCGTTCTAGATGGATTGTCATTCCTCTTACGGACATGCTAGTGTTCTTCATGGGAGAACGCAGCATATGGGCCCACAATGAAGGTTCTGGGCTCAGCAGATTTTCACTGTGTTCTCCCGTTAGGAACATAATGTCTCCGTAAGCATAAATTGACATCCTGCGGCTCTGGAAGCCGCGCCGCAGGTCAGTTTACAGAGTGTCTAAAAGAAGCACAGTGGGCAGGAGATTTCTATAAATCCCTTCCACTGTGCTTGTAGAATGTAGTGTTTTGGAGTCCAAAACACTGCTATCACTGATCGTGGGCATGGGCCCTTAGCGGCGTTTCTTGTTGACCAATGGAGGCTGCTTGGGATAGGTGTTCCTCGTTTTATGGATTCTATAAGCCCCAATAGACAATAAGGACAGAGATTGTTATTATGAGACAATACCTGCAAAAGAAAGAGTGGGGAAGGAGATCGGTAATTATTAGCCTCCTTGATAATTCCAGCTTTTATATGTTATTACTCCTCCGGAGCTCTGGTGATGATGTTGCACAGAGATCAGAGATAAGAGCTGTCTATAGAATCATCTAAAATTCTCAAAAGTGTTAAACTCACTTTCAACAGGACACCTTTAATCTGCAGGAAGTAAACTTTTTATTAAAGTTGTAGACCAGCCCAGCTGGCAATCTACTATACAAGGAAACTGGCCAGAGTATATGGAAATCACTGCTTCATATTAAGTTTAGAGTCCGGGAATCCAATCCAGGAACAAAGAGCCTTACCTCAAAAAAAATAGTGCAAAGCAAAAGAGATGACCTCTTGCTATAAGACAAGTCTTCAGTTCCTTCTAAACCTAAACCAGGAAACATCCATGAATCTTTAAGAATAAACAAAAGCTTCAGCACGAAATCTATCAAAGCAGGAAACTGAATTTTACCGACAAACTAGTTTTTCCATAATAGTCAGGCACAGCTTCCTACTACAGTAATCTACCATGTATTCAGTAATTAAAGAAAAATCTACACATTATTAGGGGGTGAGCAAACCCGAACTGTAAAGTTCGGGGTTCATACCGGACACATGTGACTCAACGTTATTTATTTTTTTTTGCAAATTTATTCCCTATCCACATTTGTTTGTAGGACAATTGTCCTGCACTTACCTCATTTTACTTCCTTTTACAGCCCACTCATCCTTACTATGGCAATTAGACAGCACCAAAGTTTTGGTCCCTATTGACATATGTAGTTCGGGGTCAAGTCTAGGTCCCGAACCGAACTGCTAAAGTCCAGCCGAACCCAGCGAACAAGAACGTCCACGCTCCAATCATCCCTAATTATTAGCACAAAGTCATAAACCCCAGCCATGAGAAGTATATACAGTATATGAAGGTGCGAAGGGAGCTCATAGCAAACTGGAATATGTGGTTAGATTTCTGTTACTGATTCACCCTCCCAACCATTTGTACAGGAGGACTTGGTATTTCTTTTGCTTTGTTTCTTTGCATGATCTTTAGGTTAATTTCCAGCATCATGTCAATAAAGATGTAATGACAGACTCCCACCATATTGGCTTCAATCAATCTGATCTGGAATTATTCCCTCCAGGGGCCATAGAGTACTATAAGGGGTACTTTACACACTGCGACATCGCTAGCGATGTGAAATTCTAGATCTCAAGTGCGATCTTTTGAGATCGCACATGCGTAAAATGACCTATGTGCGATCTCCAAAGAACTCACTTGCGATCTAGAATTTCACATCGCTAACGAGATCGCTAGCGATGTCGCAGTGTGTAAAGTACCCTTTATAGCCAGATCCTGTAAGATATTTACCCCTGAAATTACTATAGCTATGTAATTAAATATAAGCAAATGATAGCAGTAGTGATCTATGTACAGCCATCATTTTAAGACAGTGCAAGTAATATTGAGCTATGTAAATATTTCTTAAAGGAGAACTATAAAGTGATGAGTGAGCAATGAGCATGCTTGGCACTGCTCAATACTCGATCAAGCATCGGGGTGCCCGGCAAGCTCAATACTATAGCGTATTGGGATTTGCTCCATCGCTTTGCTCATGTTTTGTGGCTGTTTTTCAGCCATTAAACATGTGGGAATTGTCAGCCAATCATGGTAATGCCATATCCATTTTGACTACTGGCATTATTGTAATTGGCCGGCTGCATTGCATTATCGGGTCTTATATGAGACCCGTAGTTAGGATGCTTCCAGTTCAGGGAGGGTTGATGTAGGAGGGACAGAACAGATTAGTGCAGGCATGTAGGCAGGGTTTACAATTGCACCCTTTAGTGCCTTTCATGTGCCACTAAAAGGTGTTTTAAGGCTGGTTTAATTTAATAAACAAATAATTAAAAAAAAAATTGCTTGGGGGTCCCCCCTATTTTTTATAACCATCCAAACTGACAAATCTGCTTTACCTTGGCTGGTTATCCCAAACTTTTTTTTAAATTACTAGCTGTTAAGATCTATTAACCAGACATAGATCTCCCTGAGAATCCGCCTCCAGATCTTATTTTAAATAAAAGGAGGTGTTACCAGTGTGAGAAATATAACTAGCACAGAACAGTAGAACTGAATTTTGTCTTCTTACAAACACATTTGCTGCAGCTTTCACAGCTCTGCAATATTGCAACAATATTGCAACTCTGTCTGCCTGTGAAATGGAAGATGAAGATGAGAGGAACCTGCAGATGTGTCAATTATAATCACACACAGCTCTGCAGTGAGATCAGGAGAGCGGGCATCACATATCACACTGGTAACACCCCTTTTATTAAAAATAATATCTAGAGGCAAAATCTCATGCAGGTGATATCATTGGCTGACCCAAAGGCTGGAACAGCTCATTTACATGTAACAAAAATGTGTATTTCTTTGAAATAACACCTCATAGTATCATAGTATCATAGTTTTTAAGGTTGAAGGGAGACTCTAAGTCCATCTAGTTCAACCCGTAGCCTAACATGTTGATCCAGAGGAAGGCAAAAAAAACCCCCAATGTGACAAACAAGTTCCAATGGGGAAAATATTTCCTTCCTGACTCCTCATCCAGCAATCAGACTAGTTCCCTGGATCAACACCCTGTCATAAAATCTAATATACATAACTGGTAATATTAAATTTTTCAAGAAAGGCGTCCAGGCTCTGCCTAAATGTTAGTAGTGAATCACTCATTACAACATCATGCGGCAGAGAGTTCCATAGTCTCACTGCTCGTACAGTAAAGAATCCTCGTCTGTGATTATGATTAAACCTTCTTTCCTCAAGACGTAGCGGATGCCCTCGTGTTCCGGTCGCAGGCCTAGGTGTAAAAAGATCTTTGGAAAGGTCTCTGTACTGTCCCCTCATATATTTATACATTGTGATTAGATCCCCCCTAAGCCTTCGTTTTTCCAGACTAAATAACCCCAAGTTTAATAACCTGTCTTGGTATTGCAGCCCACCCATTCCTCTAATAATCTTGGTCGCTCTTCTCTGCACCCTTTCCAGTTCAGCTATGTCCTTCTTATATATCGGTGACCAGAATTGTACACAGTATTCTAAGTGCGGTCGCACTAGTGACTTGTACAGAGGTAGAACTATATTTTTTTCATGAACACTTATACCTCTTTTAATACATCCCATTATTTTATTAGCCCTGGCAGCAGTTGCCTGACACTGTCCACTAAAGTGAAGTTTACCATCCACCCATACACCCAAGTCTTTTTCTGTGCCTGTTTTACCCAGTGTTCTACAATTAAGTACATAATCATACATTTTATTTCCTCTACCCAAGTGCATGACCTTACATTTATCTACATTAAACTTCAATTGCCACTTCTCAGCCCAATCCTCCAATTTACATAAATCTCCCTGTAATATAAACTTATCCTCCTCTGTATTGATTACCCTGCAGAGTTTAGTATCATCTGCAAATATTGAAATTCTACTCCGCATGCCCCCAACAAGGTCATTAATAAATATGTTGAAAAGAAGCGGGCCCAATACTGACCCCTGTGGTACCCCACTATGAACTGAGACCCAGTCCGAGTACGTACCATTAATAACCACCCTTTGTTTCCTATCACTGAGCCACTTTTTAACCCAGTTACACATATTTTCCCCTATCCCCATTATTCTCATTTTATGTACCAACCTTTTGTGTGACAACGTATCAAAAGCTTTTGAAAAGTCCATATACACAACATCCACTGCATTTCCCTGGTCCAGGCTTGAACTTACCTCTTCATAGAAGCTGATCAAATTAGTTTGACAGGATCGATCCCTCATAAACCCATGTTGATACTCTGTCATAAGGTTATTTTTCTTGAGATACTCCAGTATAGCATCTCTCAAGAACCCCTCAAGGATTTTACCAACCGTAGAGGTTAAACTTACCGGCCTATAATTTCCCGGCTCAGTTTTTGTCCCCTTTTTGAATATTGGCACCACATTTGCTATGCGCCAGTCCTGCGGTACTGACCCTGTTATTAAGGAATCTGTGAAGATTAAAAATAGTGGTCTATCTATCACAGAACTCAATTCCTGTAGTACTCTGGGGTGTATGCCATCCGGGCCCGGAGATTTGTCAACCTTAGTGATTTCGAGGCGGCGGCGTACTTCCTCCTGGGTTAAGCAGGTAATATTCAAGGGTGAATTTATGGCATCACTGGTCATGTCATCTGCCATGGCATTTTCTTGTATAAAAACCGTAGAAAAAAATTCATTCAGCAGGTTGGCTTTACCCTCATCCCCTTCCACCATTTCACCAAGACTATTTTTAAGGGGACCAACACTATCGCTTTTCAGTTTTTTACTGTTTATGTAGTTAAAGAATATTTTAGGATTATTTTTACTTTCTCTTGCAATGAGTCTCTCTGTCTCAAACTTAGCTAACTTAATTTGCTTTTTACATATTTTATTTAATTTTCTATAATTATATAATGCCTCCTCACTACCTACCCTCTTTAATTCTTTTAAGGCTTTCTGTTTTTCTTTTATTGCTTCCCTTACAGCTCTATTTAGCCATAGGGGTTTCTTCCTATTTCTAGCATGTTTATTCCCATAGGGTATATTTTCTGCACAAGTCCTATTCAGGATGCTCATAAAAGTCTCCCATTTGCTTTGTGTACTTTTATTACTTAGTATCACAGATCTCAAGTTCTCATTTTATTCATCTTCCTATGACCTACATACCCATATAGATGGATTAGGAGGGTTAATACTACTGACAGATTCCCTTTAATTTATTTTATTTCTGTTTTGAGTTAATGTCTAGCCTTGAGGCTTTAGTTTGTCATTCATTCTGGGTTATGTTTAGTTAAAGCTTATTCCCAGAGTTCTGAATAAAATCAGGTTAGGGCATGTGTAAAATAAAACTGCTACATGTATTGTCTACACATCAAAAAATAAGGTGGGGAAAAAAATAGTTAAAATAAATCCTGTTTTATCTTTTTTTTCCCATATGGTTATATTCACGCTGCAAAAATAGAGTAGGAAAAAAATTATGGTAGTTGCTTCTTCAATGTTACAACTATTACTACTGGATCCTTTTTCACAGGGAAACTGAGGTCAGTCCAAGATTTGGATCTATTATTATTATTATTATTATTATTATTATGGATAATACCAATATTATCATCCCCTATAGTTTCTTGTTCACCTAGATGACTATATTATATTGATATAGTTTTCATGACTAAAACCATACCATGCTGAATTGACAGTTTACTTATTTTGTGTTAGAAGCCCACATATAGTGCGTCATTTTTCTAGGAAGCAACTTTTCCCATCTGACACTGAATTCCTGGAGAATCCTATATGAGTCAGATGAGCAGACCTCATCCAGATGTTTCCTTGGTTTTATTTCATGTCCAGTTAGAAAAGTGATCCCATTGTAATAGTAAATCTGAAAGCTATACTTGGCTGTGCAGCCTATGGATATACAGTATACTGTTCTGATACGTCCCTGTGCCTTGGGGCCACTAGTGTACCTTCTATAGGGGCCAGAGATAAAACTGGTCATTCTTCATTCTTAATCCTGCATTTTGATTAAGAGATAAACTCTGGTTCCTCCTATTTTGATACACAGCCAAGATAAGCCCACAGCTGGGGGTGGCAGCCTGTAGCCATGGCTTTATCAGTGCTGGTATCTGTATACAGTGGGGACCCTATGTCATTTTTTTTATTTATTTATTTTGCACTGCAGTATAAGGCCACAAATAGCACCTGTGATTGCAGCCAATCACATGCGCTGTTAGAGAGGGTGGGGGCATGGTCTACAGGCAGCCAATCAGAGTCGCCGGTGGGCGCGAAAAGCAGTGAATATGTATGTAGACTGATGAGTGGACCCAGAAGTAACATTACAGCTGTGCAGGAGGCTCCTGCTTTAACCCTTTTATTTTACAGGTAATGTTCAGATCCCTATAGACTTATATGGGGTTCAGTATCCAGGCAAATGTTTAGGTTCAAGTCCAGTCCCAAACTGGACTTTTTGTTTTAAAGTCCGGCCGGACGCATCTGTGGGTGCACTCAACACAGTTGACATATACGGACCGCCAAGATGAGAAGGTCGATGGAGAGTATTGGTATTAATGTTGAATCACACTGGAATGTGGAAAGCGTTTTTCACTATGAAGACTGTCCTTTGTGTTTGAAGCAAGTACAATGTAATATTCATCTACTCACAGAAATAAACATCTTATAATACAGAGATTTTCTTTTTTCTAGATGAATGAGAATTACATAAGAAACAATATCGCCTGCTTGGTGGGAGAAGACTTCAGTTACGTGTTTCAAGCAGCAAGTGTCAATAGTGCTGATGACAATGAACCATGCAGAGAAGTGAAGAAACAAGTCCAGCGTCTTATCAGAAATGTAAGTTATTCGCAAATTATCTTTTGTTAACATTTAGGCGGGCTTTGCACGCTGCGACATCGCAAGCCGATGCTGCGATGCCGAGCGCGATAGTCCCCGCCCCCATCGCAGGTACGATATCCTTGTGATAGCTGCCGTAGCGAACATTATCGCTACAGCAGCTTCACATGGACTCACCTGTCCTGGGACGTCGCTCTGACCGGCGACCCGCCTCCTTATTAAGGGGGCGGGTCGTACGGCATCACTGCGACGTCACACGGCAGGTGGCCAATAGTAGCGGAGGGGCGGAGATGAGCGGGATGTAAACATCCCGCCCACCTCCTTCCTTCCGCATATCCTACGGGAGCCGCGGTGACGCCGGTAGGAGATGTTCCTCGCTCCTGCGGCTTCACACACAGCGGTGTGTGCTGCCGCAGGAATGAGAAACAACATCGGACCGTCACGTCAGCGTAATTATGTATTACGCCAACGCTACACCGATGATACGATTACGACGCTTTTGCGCTCGTTAATCGTATCATCTAGGCTTTACACACTACGATGTCGCCTGCGATGCCGGATGTGCGTCATTTTCAATTTGACCCCACCGACATCGCATCTGTGATGTCGTAGTGTGCAAAGTACCCCTTAGTCAGGCCAGTTTTAAGCAATCACACTAAATGTTCTTTTTTCACATTAATTGTTAATTAGTAATTTCTTGGATTTTTACTTTTAGATTTTGGAGGAAAAGTATGGAATTGAAATAACATCCCTGATTAAAGGTACGGTATCTTTTTCCACCATCTTTTTTCTGCAGTCTTGTACCTGATCTTAGGAACTGATCATTACACTAATAAAAGGGTGGAGGCATTTAATTTCCAATAAATGATTGTATTAGGTCAGTCACGCCACTTTTATTTCTCCCAGCCCTACTATTACATGTACTTGCCGACATTTACTTACGACTAGCAATTTATACCTTGGTGTTATTGAAAGAGCGCTAAAGTAAAGACAACAAATTTATTAAGAAGCTTTGACCACTTCATACATTTATTTCATTATTTAGTCGACTGGCGTAAATGTATGCAATAATTTATACATTTGTTGCACTACATAAAACCACGTCTTGCCTATCCAAATTTTGATCATTTTATGAGTAGTGCCTAAAGCACTTGTAAAGAAAAACAAAGTTTCAAATTGTGCAGCAAAATACATGCAGCGAGTCAAATAATACATTTTAACCATTGTTTTTTGGCCAAGCTTTGGAAACAACTCTTTTTCAGTTCACTGTGCCATGTAGGTTAAATAGTGTGTGGCTATGACCAGAAGTACTCAGTGGTGCACACATGGTGGTTTCTGGACATGCTCAATAGTGCACATGGTGCTTTCTGGACATAGTCAGTGGTGTATTTGTGATTTTTGGACATGCTCAGTGGTGTACATTGTGAGTTCTGGACATCCTCAGTTGTGCACATGGTGGTTTCTGGACATGCTCAATAGTGCACATGGTAATTTCTGGACATGCTCAGTGGTGTACATGGTGGTTTGTGGACATCCTCAATAGTGCATATTGTGATTTCTGGACATGCTCAGAGGTGCATTTGTGATTTCTGGACATGCTCAGTGGTGCACATGGTATTTTCTGGACATGCTCAGAGGTGTACATTGTGAGTTCTGGACATCCTCAATTGTGCACATGGTGGTTTCTGGACATGCTCTGCTCAGTGGAGCATTTGTGGTTTCTGGACATTCTCAGTGGTGCACATGGTGGTTTCTGGACATGCTCAGTGGTGTACATGGTGGTTTCTGGACATCCTCAATCGTGCATATTGTGATTTCTGGACATGCTCAGAGGTGCATTTGTGATTTCTGGACATGCTCAGTGGTGCACATGGTATTTTCTGGACATGCTCAGTGGTGTACATTGTGAGTTCTGGACATCCTCAATTGTGCACATGGTGGTTTCTGGACATGCTCTGCTCAGTGGAGCATTTGTGGTTTCTGGACATTCTCAGTGGTGCACATGGTGGTTTCTGGACATTCTCAGTGGTGCACATGGTGGTTTCTGGACATGCTCAGTGGTGTACATGGTGGTTTCTGGACATCCTCAATCGTGCATATTGTGATTTCTGGACATGCTCAGAGGTGCATTTGTGATTTCTGGACATGCTCAGTGGTGCACATGGTATTTTCTGGACATGCTCAGTGGTGTACATTGTGAGTTCTGGACATCCTCAATTGTGCACATGGTGGTTTCTGGACAGGCTCTGCTCAGTGGAGCATTTGTGGTTTCTGGACATTCTCAGTGGTGCACATGGTGCTTTCTGGACTTGCTCAGTGGTGCACATGGTGATTTCTGGACATATTTAAACATATGTCGTGTTCCTTCATTATAGGATCTGAACACCATAAACAGTAAGCAGTTGCCTCCATGGTCGTAGATGTCAGATGCCTTCCCCTTTGTAGCTGCTTTCTTGTCTCAGACTGCATATTAGTCATTTATTAGTCATTGTACCGTTGTCAGACTGTTATCCATTTATGTGAAGACTGCAAACTTTGTATAACTTTTTTTCTGTACACACTTGCTGCTATTGTATCTAATCAATGTCATACGTTTCACAGGTCAAATGAGCAAAGTCCAATTCTTCACTGCTTGTAAAATGCATTTAACTATACATTTGGCATATTAATAAGTTCTTACATAAATCTATATTTCTTGTCACGTTGTGGCTGACCTCTTCTGTTAGTTTGTTTGCACAGGTTGGTCCTTATAAATGTCTTAAAGAAAACCTTTTATTAGTTTTTAGTTATAGTATTTGCGTAAGTGTAAAGAGGATTGTGCATAGTCAATACCAGAGGTCCAAAGTGCTGGAACAAAACGGCTACATATTAGGATTTTCTCATTAGAAATACTGTTCCTTCACTAAAGCCATAATGGAAGGATACACAGTCAAGGGGGATTAGAGTTCAGAAAAGAAATCAATACCAGGTCGGTGACGGTGCAAATGATTTCATTCTCTGTCTAGATTTGTTGTGATATACTTGTCTTTTAGAAGAGTAATTTAAAGGTGTATTACAATTTTATTGTGAAATGAAAAGGTCTGCAACTTTCCAATATACTTTCTATATGAATCACTTATGGCATTTAAAATTTCAGCTTGCAGCTAGTCAATAGGAATCTTCAATGTTTACTTTAAAGGAGTGGTTTGGTTCTTTATTACTGGTGGCCTATCCTTAAAATAGGTGATCAATACCAGATTGGTGGAGAAACACTTGACACTTCCACTGATCAGCTGCTCCTGGTGCCGGTGGTAGCCGGATGTTCTTAGCTGCAGAATACAAAAACGTAGATCCATCAATTGCATAATGGCCAAAGTGAAGTACTGTAGATTTACCCTTATTCATTTGAATATTAGCAGAAATGCAGTTATAATGTGCGTAGGGCGGTAGCCATGGGCGAGGTCTTCTTCTGTAACACTCCGCCATGCTACAGAAAATGGAGGATTCTGTGTGTGTGTGTGTGTGTGTGTGTGTGTGTGTGTGTGTTGCTCTTATTACCATGGACACATTCACCTTTGGGCTTGCCACTCTCCATCCACTACCCTACCCTTGAAACAGGAACCCTCTTACACTGGTCCCTAACACTCCTTCTTCTCCCTGGCTAACTAGATCCTTTCCAAACAAGAGTCTATATAAGAATAAAAAATACTTTGACCTTTTGTGGCCCCCTTACCTCCCGGGCCCCTGGTTGCACCAACGCTATGTCCACCCCTGGCTCCACCAACAGCAACACATATCAAAATTGTTTTCTATATAAAACATTTGTGACATTTTTACAAATTTCTAGGATTTGTCACCATCTGTTGCTTTAGACACAGATTACAATGTGCATGTTTGGTAGTATACAGTTAGGTCCAGAAATATTTGGACAGTAACACAAGTTTTGTTATTTTAGCTGTTTACAAAAACATGTTCAGAAATACAATTATATATATAATATGGGCTGAAAGTGCACACTCCCAGCTGCAATATGAGAGTTTTCACATCCAAATCGGAGAAAGAGTTTAGGAATCATAGCTCTGTAATGCATAGCCTCCTCTTTTTCAAAGGACCAAAAGTAATTGGACAAGGGACTCTAAGGGCTGCAATTAACTCTGAAGGCGTCTCCCTCGTTAACCTGTAATCAATGAAGTAGTTAAAAGGTCTGGGGTTGATTACAGGTGTGTGGTTTTGCATTTGGAAGCTGTTGTTGTGACAAGACAACATGCGGTCTAAGGAACTCTCAATTGAGGTGAAGCAGAACATCCTGAGGCTGAAAAAAAAGAAAAAATCCATCAGAGAGATAGCAGACATGCTTGGAGTAGCAAAATCAACAGTCGGGTACATTCTGAGAAAAAAGGAATTGACTGGTGAGCTTGGGAACTCAAAAAGGCCCGGGCGTCCACGGATGACAACAGTGGTGGATGATCGCCGCATACTTTCTTTGGTGAAGAAGAACCCGTTCACAACATCAACTGAAGTCCAGAACACTCTCAGTGAAGTAGGTGTATCTGTCTCTAAGTCAACAGTAAAGAGAAGACTCCATGAAAGTAAATACAAAGGGTTCACATCTAGATGCAAACCATTCATCAATTCCAAAAATAGACAGGCCAGAGTTACATTTGCTGAAAAACACCTCATGAAGCCAGCTCAGTTCTGGAAAAGTATTCTATGGACAGATGAGACAAAGATCAACCTGTACCAGAATGATGGGAAGAAAAAAGTTTGGAGAAGAAAGGGAACGGCACATGATCCAAGGCACACCACATCCTCTGTAAAACATGGTGGAGGCAACATGATGGCATGGGCATGCATGGCTTTCAATGGCACTGGGTCACTTGTGTTTATTGATGACATAACAGCAGACAAGAGTAGCCGGATGAATTCTGAAGTGTACCGGGATATACTTTCAGCCCAGATTCAGCCAAATGCCGCAAAGTTGATCGGACGGCGCTTCATAGTACAGATGGACAATGACCCCAAGCATACAGCCAAAGCTACCCAGGAGTTCATGAGTGCAAAAAAGTGGAACATTCTGCAATGGCCAAGTCAATCACCAGATCTTAACCCAATTGAGCATGCATTTCACTTGCTCAAATCCAGACTTAAGACGGAAAGACGCACAAACAAGCAAGACCTGAAGGCTGCGGCTGTAAAGGCCTGGCAAAGCATTAAGAAGGAGGAAACCCAGCGTTTGGTGATGTCCATGGGTTCCAGACTTAAGGCAGTGATTGCCTCCAAAGGATTCGCAACAAAATATTGAAAATAAATTTTTTTTTTTTGGGTTTGGTTTATTTGTCCAATTACTTTTGACCTCCTAAAATGTGGAGTGTTTGTAAAGAAATGTGTACAATTCCTACAATTTCTATCAGATATTTTTGTTCAAACCTTCAAATTAAATGTTACAATCTGCACTTGAATTCTGTTGTAGAGGTTTCATTTCAAATCCAATGTGGTGGCATGCAGAGCCCAACTCGCGAAAATTGTGTCACTGTCCAAATATTTCTGGACCTAACTGTATATACAATTTGGATTATATATATCATTGTTTCAAACATTTTTTTTTTGTTAATCCAGAAAAGGTTTCCGAAGTTCTTCCAGTCTCTGTTGCTGAGAGGCAAGTTTACACCGGCCCAATGATTGCTGCCCATGTCACTGGGGCTGGCAAGAAAGCCACAACGTCTGTAAAAGGTATGATACAGGATTTATATAAATAATAAGATATTAACAATGACTTTTAGATAGCAGTGAGGTGGATTTTTGGAATATATATATATATATATATATATATATATATATATATATGTGTATATATATATATATATATATATACACAGGTTTACCGAAAACAGGAAATTCAGAATTGTGGATTTTCTAAGTATGATTCCAAGGATATACTTCTATACTTTTGTAACAATTTATTTAAACTTCTTACTCTTTTTTGAGGGGGTGGGGGGGGTTTACTGGCGCTAAATGAGTAGTCTTATTAGAAATACTCAGAATACATGAATGGAAAATTAATCCTCACATGGTGAAAAGACGATCTTATATTCCTAGTTACGTAGGACACTAACCTATAATTTAAAGGGAACCTGTCATCAGAAATTTAGCTATAAAGCTAAAAGTTCCCCCCTCTGCAGCTCCTGGGCTGCATTCTAGGAAGCTTCCTATAATTTTTTTGGCACCTTTTATACCAAAATAAACACTTTGTAAACTGGTACCTTTTCGTATGCAAATTTCTAAAATCGTCCATGGGGGCAGGCTGCCTGGGGTCCGTTGCTGTCCTCCTGCAGATTTACGCCGCCCCCGAACGCTGAATTTCAAAAGCTCAGGACGCCGCCCCTGGGTGCCCGTGGTCCCGCGCATGCGCTGTTCCACTGTAGCGGTGCCGTGCACTGCGTGCACGTGTGACCGCTAGTGACGCTTTGCGCGGGCACGAGGTTATGGGCGGCGCTGTGAGTGTCATCAGTAAGTGCCGCCCATAACCTCGTGACCGCACTTTCCCCTATGACTCCAGCGTTATGCGCAAGCGCTCGCTGGCCTGATGCCCGGACGTCCCCTCCTTCCCATCCTGCTCAGCAGCAGGAAATAGATGGGAAGGAGGGGACGTCCGGGCATCAGGCCAGCGAGCGCTTGCGCATAACGCTGGAGTCATAGGGGAAAGTGCGGTCACGAGGTTATGGGCGGCACTTACTGATGACACTCACAGCGCCGCCCATAACCTCGTGCCCGCGCAAAGCGTCACTAGCGGTCACACGTGCACGCAGTGCACGGCACCGCTATAGTGGAACAGCGCATGCGCGGGACCACGGGCACCCAGGGGCGGCCTCCTGAGCTTTTGAAATTCAGCGTTCGGGGGCGGCGTAAATCTGCAGGAGGACAGCAACGGACCCCAGGCAGCCCACCCCCATGGACGATTTTAGAAATTTGCATACGAAAAGGTACCAGTTTACAAAGTGTTTGTTTTGGTATAAAAGGTGCCAAAAAAACTATAGGAAGCTTCCTAGAATGCAGCCCCGGAGCTGCAGAGGGGGGAACTTTTAGCTTTATAGCTAAATTTCTGATGACAGGTTCCCTTTAAGTGCCTCCGATAGCTGGCAACCGTAAGATCGTTATACTGCTTTTGGAAGAGGGCTAATTTGCTATTTCTTACTATCAAGCAGAAACTGAATGGACACGCTCTAAATCCTCCTCAAAGACTTGGAATTTCTGCTTGAAAACCTCCTGAAAAAAAGTATTTGTCAATACAGGTACTTTTTTATTAGGAAATTCACGAAACGATAAAACCAGCACAGTCCATCCATAGAAAATTAAAAGTTCTTTATTTCAATCCAGCACAAGATACAGAGCATAAAAGCGGATAAAATAACAGCAACGCATTTCTGACCCTACAAGATCCTTAGTCATTTTCAAAATGAGTCACTTCCAATATACAAGTCATTTTTTGTATTTTACTATTTCAATATTTTCTTTACATTTCTGCATTATTATTTTACCAACATTACAGCCATTAACACATATGTCCCTTTTCCCTCAACAGTTTTATCAAATGGGCGCTACAGTGGGCATAAAATAATCGGATGGTCTAATAACACCCTGTCTGATATGAACAGCATCAAAGTACAAAATGGAGAACTGGTCATTGCAAAAAGCGGCTTTTATTATATCTATGCCCAGACCTATTTCCGTCAGCAGGATGGTAACGGGAAAGAAAAGCAACTGGTCCAACACATCTACAAAATGACAAGCTACCGAGATCCCATAGCACTGATGAAAAACGTAAAAACAACGTGTTGGTCCAAAGACGCGGAATATGGACTTCATTCCATTTATCAAGGCGGTGTGTTCAAGCTAAATGAAAAAGACCGGTTGTTTGTCACTGTAAGTCATGAAAATATACTTGATATGGATGAAAAAGCAACATTTTTCGGTGCTTTTTTAATATTCTGAAGGAATTATGAAGAAACAAGTTTGGAAAATTATCATGAGAATTAATTAAGCATCAAGCACAAACCTGTGCAGCTTAATACTTGAGTGCATTGTATCTCCCGGATATCGGGCATCCAAGTCTTTTGTATATCGGGGATACTTAAAAGCACAAAGGACTGTGTTTAGTAAACCTGATGTTTTAGACTTTGGGAAACAACGGGATGAAACCTGCGCCATAAATGATTGATCTGAGCCTCAATCCAAGCCTAATTCAGTGGGGGGGCTGGACCCCCCTGCTTTATATCACCACAACAACGGAATACTAAACCTAGAAATGAACGTTTAGCATTACAAAGAGATAGTCTTGCTCACACCGTTGGTTAGTCTGTAGGAATGTTAGCACATTTGTGTGAAAATCTTGCAGAGAACACAGGTGTAAATTTCCTCCAAATCCCTCCAATTCTGGCTGACAGTCTCCTGAGTGGCATAGCCTAGTGTTCCTAATATTCTATTACAGACAAAGCTGTAGGGGGAGGATCCTGCTGCAGACAGCTGTTCCTAAGTCAGACACAGAATTGTGAGAAGGAGGAGAGGAGAAATGGCTGATCTCCTGGGATGCATACAGAAGAAATCTTTATATCTTACTCTATCTATTTGTAACATGAGACGAGATAGGAGGAGATTATGGGTTTATGTCTGTTCTAATCTATGTTTAGTATTCCTTAAAGTTTAGGAACTGCACAAAACAAATCATTGCTCAAAAGATTTGGAAGTATTATATACTCTGCTGAATTCCCTTTGAAGGAACAATCGTTAGTAACTGCATGCTGTGGAAATAATCCAAACCATTTTGGCCTTACTGATAACACTACAATATTTCCATGTATTCTTTTCTCAAATTTGTAGCACCTAAGAAGACACAGCAGACTTAGAAAATGTAGCCAATGTGTCAGCCTCACTTCATCAGCTAGAACAGCTTGTCATTTTGTAAGAAAAAGACAACGCTCCCTATGCTTCTAATTGTCGTGGACGTGACTGATGAACATGAAGCCTTCTGTAACTGCCCATGATTGTTTATGTCATATGGCAGTCTAACTCAAAAACTCTTGCGTTTGACCTGTTAAAGGGAATCTGTCAGCAGGTTTTTGATATGCAATCTGAAGACAGGATGTGACAAGGGTTAAAACATAGAATTCAGGGCTGCCTGTCTTGTCATGGTTCGATCAGTTGTTTTGCTGGAATATTTGTTTAAGCAGCAGGACTTCTCATTGCTCGAACTACAATGTCATGCACACTGCAGTCCGGCACGCTCCCTCCTCTGATTGACACCTCACTGTCAATGTACAATCTCAATTGAGAGCCTGGTGTGGGCGGGGGAAGCTTTCACAGCCTTACTAGATGGCTATATCTAAAAATTCTGATTGTGTCCGAACTGCTGCATCCAGTAATCTAAGTGATACATCGTTGGATTCTCTTTGTCTACATCATGCTGCTCTCAGATGAGGTAGCAAAAATCTTCGAACAGTTTGCCTTTAAGCAAAAATACAAGTTTCATGAGACTATAATAGCAGCACACAAAAAAGACTTTATCCCCTGCTAATCCATAGCATTATGGGCAGCAAATACTGCGTGCTCTTTGTGCACAAGAACTTATTTCATTGTTCTCTCCTGATAATTGATGATTGTCTTGGCTTATGGGGAAACCTTCTTATGGAGATAAACGTGAACAAATTGAATTGTACAGAAATAGACAACCACATTTATTATTCAACTATGTAGCAACTATTGAACTAAAGATCTGGCTATATGTGAATTGCAATAAGAGAGATGGTAGTGAGAGCCGGGCCTCAGATGTGGTGGTATTCCAATCAATGGCTCATAGATATCAGCGTATTTTATCTCCAAACATCATTCAGGATGTCAAATTCGACAATAAAAAGAAAAAGTGGAATGATCCAAGAGATGCCATATGATAGAGCTAATTTCCCTGAGAAGCGTTGCTTTTAGGGGAGGATACCCTTATAACATGGTGCCATGATGGTAGCACCATACAGTGGCACATGGAGTGCCTGTAGCTCTAATTCTAGAGACTTTGTGCCTTTATTCTAGATTTTTATACATGACTGTGTCTGTGTATATAGTTATCTGCATCTTACAGTATAACATTTCTATAGAAATTAAAACAAGCTGCTTATATTAAGCAAAAACAACATTTGAAGATGCAACATGAATGTAGATAATGTACACTTGTGCAATTTTGTAATTTTCACAATTTTTATTAGATCAAAGGAATGGGGTTTTTTCATATCTCACAAATGGATTAAAAAATTCACCTCTACTAAGACGTTATATAAAATATGCCACTAATAGGCCTACCAATATGGGAAAAACCACTGGAGTAATAATCAATATAAATAACAACAATAACTAATACATATGTAGCCATAAAATTACTTTTTTATACCCTTATGGGACAATTTCATTCTGACTAATGAACTGGTAATTTCAAAAGTCTATCATTATTATGAATGTATACAGAAATATACATACCGTACATCTCTATGGATATAAATGTTGCTTAAAATCTGCTGACTTGAATTCTATTTTTTTAAATGCCAAATCTTGAATTATGCTGTAATGTACAATATACATGTGGATTTTATGATCATCTGCTCACTACCACTTTCAGTAAATGCATTTTTATGATGTTCAATATACATTTTTTACTAAAATAAAAACAGAAAAAATACATTTGTCTTTTTTTGCACTGCAGGTAAATTTGCATTGTGGATCAAAAGCACAGCCAAATCTGCATGTCTAACATGTACGTTTTGCTGTGGATTTTAAACCTTTGCAAAGAAAAAAGTAAAGTTTCTAGCAGATGTGGAAGAAACCCACATCATGAGGACATGCTATATTATACTCAAAATCCACGTGGATTTTCTACGCAGCAAAGTTTAGAATATTCCTATTTGCACTGAACTGTATTTTCTTGTGGAATCCACATTGAAAATCCTCTAAAAGGATGTCATATGTGAATACGGGCCTGACGGAGTGAATGTTTTGCTTTTTACACACTAAAAACGATGAAAAAATATATATACTGTGTATGTTTCCATTACCATATTCTGAGAGTTATAACTTTCTTATTTTTCCACCACCAGAAACAAATCAGGGTTTTCTTTCATGGGATGAGTTGTAGTTTTTAATGGATTTTTTTTGGGTTACATATATTTTCTTTTTACTCATTTTTTTCTGCTTTATGTGCACCAATATGTGCCATCATTTTTGCAAAATAATTAGTTTAAAAAAACCCAAACCTTCCAAGAGATGGTGGAAAGTCAAATAAAACTGCGATAAACTTGATAAAAAAATGAATTAAACTGATTTTGTTTAATATTTTTCAAAACATTATTTGGTTTTATATTGCATTTCTGAGACCTATGGCTCCAATTCACCAAAGAAATTTTGCAAGAATAGTGACATAAAGTGCTTTGAAAAATTTATAATGAGAGATGAGACTAGTCCTGTGCTTCCTGCGGCTGATTTCTACCCTCACTACTCTAGTTGTTTGACAGGTCTGTCCCATGTTTGGCCGGTTTCAGACATCCGTGTCTAATCAAGTACCAGTCAGACGCATGGTTATGGTCACACGTGTGTCATACGTGTGGCACACGTGTGACATCCGTGTTTGCATACATATGACAGGTACCGAAGAAAACACGTGTCTGTGAAATAGAAATATTTTCCATATTTACCTGCTGTCTCCGGCTCTGCTGCCTCCTGCTCCTGACTGCCGCTCATTATATTCATCGATTATTCACCGCACTCAGGACCTGGAAGCCAGAGCATCGCCAAGGACAGCATCACGGGGACAGGTGAGTATTCTGCAAGCACAGTGACATCCAGGAGGTCATTGGAATTCTGATGACATCCTGATGACACCACGACACTCGCGCTACAACTTCACGGGTTCATCACAGTTCATTGGGAACTGTGATGAGTCCCTGAATGCTGTCCCCGTGATACTCCGGCTTCCAGGTTCTCACTACGCGCACACACACACGCACACACACACACACACACACACACACACACGTATACATTGAGCACATATACACACATATATGTATATATACAGTGATATGTAAAGGTTTGGGCACCCCTATTAATGTTAACCTTTTTTCTTTATAACAATTTGGGTTTTTGAAACAGCTATTTCAGTTTCATATATCTAATAACTGATGGACTGAGTAATATTTCTGGATTGAAATGAGGCTTATTGTACTAACAGAAAATGTGCAATCCGCATTTAAACAAAATTTGACTGGTGCGAAAGTATGGGCACCCTTATCAATTTCTTGATTTGAACACTCCTAACTACTTTTTACTGACTTATTAAAGCACTAAATTGGTTTTGTAACCTCATTGACCTTTGATCTTCATAGGCAGGTGTATCCAATCATGAGAAAAGGTATTTAAGGTGGCCACTTTCAAGTTGTTCTCCTATTTGAATCTCCTATGAAGAGTGGCATCATGGGCTCCTCAAAACAACTCTCAAATGATCTGAAAACAAAGATTATTCAACATAGTTGTTCAGGGGAAGGATACAAAAAACTGTCTCAGAGATTTAAACTGTCAGTTTCCACTGTGAGGAACATAGTAAGGAAATGGAAGAACACAGGTACAGTTCTTGTTAAGCCCAGAAGTGTCAGGCCAAGAAAAATATCAGAAAGGCAGAGAAGAAGAATGGTGAGAACAGTCAAGGACAATCCACAGACCACCTCCAAAGACCTGCAGCATCATCTTGCTGCAGATGGTGTCAATGTGCATCAGTCAACAATACAGCGCACGTTGCACAAGGAGAAGCTGTATGGGAGAGTGATGCGAAAGAAGCCATTTCTGCAAGCACGCAACAAACAGAGTCGCCTGAGGTATGCAAAAGCACATTTGGACAAGCCAGTTACATTTTGGAAGAAGGTACTGTGGACTGATGAAACAAAGATTGAGTTGTTTGGTCATACAAAAAGGCGCTATGCATGGAGGCGAAAAAAATGGCATTCCAAGAAAAGCACTTACTACCCACAGTAAAATTTGGTGGAGATTCCATCATGCTTTGGGGCTGTGTAGCCAATGCCGGCACCGGGAATCTTGTTAAAGTTGAGGGTCACATGGATTTAACTCATTATCAGCGGATTCTTGACAATAATGTGCAAGAATCAGTGACGAAGTTGAAGTTACACAGGGGATGGATATTTCAGCAAGACAATGATCCAAAACATCGCTCCAAATCTACTCAGGCATTCATGCAGAGGAACAATTACAATGTTCTGGAATGGCTATCCCAGTCCCCAGACCTGAATATCATTGAAAATCTGTGGGATGATTTGAAGCGTGCTGTCCATGCTCGACGACCATCAAACTTAACTGAACTGGAATTGTTTTGTAAACAGGAATGGTCAAATATACCTTCATCCAGGATCCAGGAACTCATTAAAAGCTACAGGAAGCGACTAGAGGCTGTTATTTTTGCAAAAGGAGGATCTACAAAATATTAATGCCACTTTTATGTTGAGGTACCCATACTTTTGCACTGGTCAAATTTTGTTTAAATGCGGATTGCACATTTTCTATTAGTACAATAAACCTCATTTCAATCCAGAAATATTACTCAGTCCATCAGTTATTAGATATATGAAACTGAAATAGCTGTTGCAAAAACCCAAATTTTTATAAAGAAAAAAGGTTAACATTAATAGGGGTGCCCAAACTTTTTCATATGACTGTATATACACACATAGCAGACACACATGGATACACCGAGCACATACACACACATAGCGCACATACATGTATACACTGAACACACACACGCACACACTGCTGTATACTCACCCAGTGATGCGGTCCCCGGCAATGAAGTCCACAGCGCTGCTCCTGCTTCCAGCTCCACAGGACACAGAATATTCAGTGAATATAAAGAGCGGCGATATGGAACGGGAGGCAACAGAGCTGGAGACAGCATCGCTGGAGAGAGCTAAATATAGAAAATCTTTTTATTAAAAAGACCCGAGTTTTCTCCGGTACGTGTCACACTGATGTCACACGAATCGCATCAGTGTTCCATCCATGTGAAACCAGTGCTGCCGGAGAAAAAACGGACATGCCTGCGGGGTCATGAGAGGTTACATGGTCTGTGTGAAAAAGAGAAGGCCAGTTAGTATCATCTCTATAAGGTTTCTCTCACACCACTGTATTTTTGGTCTGATTGCAATGCGACAAACCATGGGATCTGTCACGGACGAAGTAGGAGATGTACGTATATAATGCCTGACACACACGATCAGACTAAAGGACGTCTGACACACAGGGGCGTAACGACCGCGATCACAGAGGTCACCACTGCGACCGGGCCCGCAGGGTTATAGGGGCCCGGCAGCCGCTCTGCAGAGTCGGCTGCCAGTCCGCTATGTGTAGTGCCGCTGTGTAGTGGCTGACTACGCGACCGTCAGGGGGCTGGCCTGTGAGTCAGGGGGGGCCCGATGTCAGTAGAGGGGCTCTCTGACCTGCGGCAGAGCAGAAGCGCTCCTGCACAGCAGACGGAATCCATCCTTCCAGGACCTGCGATGATCTCACACCCATGTGACTGTGTGGTAGGAGACACAGGTTTGCCGGGCAGAAAGCAGGAGAAGATACTGATTACTGAATGAGATTTGGACACATGACT
Organism: Anomaloglossus baeobatrachus; assembly: GCF_048569485.1. NCBI lineage: Eukaryota > Metazoa > Chordata > Amphibia > Anura > Aromobatidae > Anomaloglossus > Anomaloglossus baeobatrachus. The sequence continues at coordinate 483,734,475 of NC_134355.1, forward strand.
GGTAATGAAAAAAGAGAGGACATGAGGGAGGGGGTGTGCAGGGTGAGTGGCATATGAGGGCTGCAGACTTTGACAGAAGGATGTGAAGGGGTGCAGAGTGTTTGAGAGGGGTAAGTTGGGGTACAGACAGGGTGAAATATGTGGGGCAGGGTGTGAGACATATGAGGCTGTAGTGTGTGTGATATGGGGGGTGCAGGCTGTATGGGGTGCCCAGGGTGCGTGACATATGGGGGCAGGGGCATAACTACCACGGTCATAGGGGTCGGAAGGAGAAGAGAGGTACTTGTTTTTTTATTTTGCTGGCTACATGACACATGGAGGCCCTGGTGGGGCTGGCTGCATGACACATGGAGGCCCTGGGGTGGCTGGCTGCATGACACATGGAAGCCCTGGGGGGGCTGTCTGCATGACACATGGAGGCCTGGGGGGGCTGGCTGCATGATACATGGAGGTCTATGGGACTGCATAATAAACATGAAGGACACCTTATACATGGACTAGGGGTGCATTATACATGGAGGTCTATGGAGCTGCATTATACAAATGAAGGACACCTTATACATGGAATATAGGGGTGCATTATACATGGAGGAGTATGGGGCTGCATAATACAATATGATGATTTATGGGGCTGAATTATAATACATATAGGACTATGGGGGCTACATTATAATATATGGAGGACTATGGAGCCTACCTTATACATGGACTATGGGGGTGCATTAGAAAACATGGAGGATTGTGGTGCAGCATAAAATATGGAGAACTATGGGGTGAATTATAATACATCGAGAACTATGGGAAATGCATTGTAATACATAGAGAACTATGGGGGTGCATTCTAATATATGAAGGGTTATGTGGGACCCTTTATACTATATGGAAGGCTACGTGGGGGCCATTATAGTATTTGGAGAACTATATACAAGGGAGGACAAAGATACAAGCATGGGATGGTAATGTTTTGTGGTGAGGGGGAAAAGGTTCTTTCCCTCAGCATCCAGCTTTTCCATGCTCTGCTGTACATCTTTTCTTAGCACCCAGCTTTCCCATGCTCTGATATGGGAAAGCTGGGTGCTGAGGGTAAGATGTATGGCAGAGCATGGGGAAGCTGGTTACCGAGGACAAGATGGATATCAGAACATAGGAAAGCTGGGTGCTGATAGAGGGATTTCAGATCACGGGAAACCTGGGTGCTGTGGGTAAAAGCCAAGTGTAAGCATCATTATCCTATCCTGTACCCCGAATGTCAGTGTCATTATCCCATACCCTAAGTGTCGGGGTACGTGGAGGGGGGGCCCCGGTCCAAATTTCGCATCAGGGCCCATCAAACTCTAGTTACGCCACTGCTGACACACTACAATAAACACCACAAAAAAGGGGGAACACCAGGATCACGATACAACGGAGGTCCCTGTCGCTAGGTAGAGGGGTGAGGGGGCACCTCCTGAACTCGCCTCAAGATGACTCCTGTACTCCCTTGCGTACATATACTGGTTCTTTCAACCTGTCAGTGAGTGGGATACCTTGGTCCCTCAGCTGGCCCTAAACTCACCCTGCCTAGTGAGTAGGCCGACGAGTACACTAGCCTCGCCACTAAATAAATGAACAAGGAGGGAAAGGAAAGACAGATGAGGGGAATAAACAGAAGGATACAAAACACCAAAATTCACCTCAGAAGGTGGACTCTAAAGTAGCAGGTGGATGGGCACAAGCAAATTCCTCAGCAGTTCCTTCCACCAGGCTGGCCAAAGTAGAAATGAATTCTAACAGCATCAAGGACTGCTGGGAAGGCTTCAATATTTAACCTAAATGGCCGTGAACCCAATGCAACTACAGCTGACCTGCACTGCTCTGAGCTGCTGGCAACAAAGCCTGAAATTAACTCATGAGACGCCAAAGGAAAGGGAACTTATTTTAACTTCTTCACGACCGGCTGATTTTGCGCTTTCCTTTTTTTTGTTGCCATTCTTCTTCCGAGAGACGTAACTTTTTTATTTTTCAGTCAATACGGTCATGTGAGGGCTCATTTTTTGTGGAACGAGCTGTTCTTTTAAATGAAACCATGGGTTTTACCATATAGCGTACTGGAAAATGTAAAAAAAATCCAAATGCAGAAAAATTGCAAAAAAAAAAAGAGCAATTGCACTATTGTTTTTGAGATATGTCAGTCACAGTGTTCACTACATGGTAAAACTTATGTGTCACTGTGATGTCTCAGGTCGGTGCAAGTTCGTAGAAACCAAACATAAATAAGTTTACTTTTATCTAAGTGGTTAAAAAAAATCAGAAGTTTGTCCAAAAAAAGTGGAGTACGTTTTGCAACATTTTCCGCGACCTGTAACGTTCTCATATTTCAAAATCTATGGCTCAGTGACAGCTTATTTTTTGCGTCTCGAGCTGATGTTTTCAACTGTACAATTTTTGTGCAGATGCTACGTTTTGTGCAGAATTATTAGGCAAATGAGTATTTTGATCACATGATACTTTTTATACATGTTGTCCTACTCCAAGCTGTATAGGCTTGAGAGCCAACTACCAATTAAGTAAATAAGGTGATGTGCATCTCTGTAATGAGGAAGAGTGTGGTGTAATGACATCAACACCCTATATAAGGTGTGCTTAATTAGTAGGCAACTTCCTTTCCTTTGGCAAAATGGGTCAGAAGAGAGATTTGACGGGCTCTGAAAAGTCCAAAATTGTGAGATGTCTTGCAGAGGGATGCAGCAGTCTTGAAATTGCCAAACTTTTGAAGCGTGATCACCAAAGAATCAAGCGTTTCATGGCAAATAGCCAACAGGATCGCAAGAAGCGTGTTGGGCAAAAGAGGCGCAAAATAACTGCCCATGAATTGAGGAAAATCAAGCGGAAAGCTGCCAAGATGCCATTTGCCCCAAGTTTGGCCATATTTCAGAGCTGCAACATTACTGGAGTATCAAAAAGCACAAGGTGTGCCATACTCAGGGAATGGCCAAGGTAAGGAAGGCTGAAAAATGACCACCTTTGAACAAGAAACATAAGATAAAACATCATGACTGGGCCAAGAAATATCTTAAGACTGATTTTTCAAAGGTTTTATGGACTGATGAAATGAGAATGACTCTTGATGGGCCAGATGGATGGGCCAGAGGCTGGATCAGTAAAGGGCAGAGAGCTCCACTCTGACCGATGAAAGCAATGTGGAGGTGGGGTACTGGTATGGGCTGGTATCATCAAAGATGAACTTGTGGGACCTTTTCGGTTTGAGAATGGAGTGAAGCTCAACTCCCAGACCTACTGCCAGTTTCTGGAAGACAACTTCTTCAAGCAGTGGTACAGGAAAAGGTCGGTATCATTCAAGAAAAACATGATTTTCATGCAGGACAATGCTCCATCACATGCATTCAAGTACTCCTCAGCGTGACTGGCCAGTAAAGGTCTAAAAGATTAAAAAATAATGACATGGCCCCCTTGTTCACCTGATCTGAACCCCATAGAGAACCTGTGGTCCCTCATAAAATGTAAGATCTACAGGGAGGGAAAACAGTACACCTCTTGGAACAGTGTCTGGGAGGCTGTGGTGGCTGCGGCACGCAATGTTGATCATAACCAGATCAAGCAACTGACAGAATCTATGGATGGTAGGCTGTTGAGTGTCATCCTAAAGAAAGGTGGCAATATTGGTCCCTAATTTTTTGGGTTTTTGTTTTTGCATGTCAGAAATGTTTATTTCTAAATTTTGTGCAGTTATATTGGTTTACCTGGTGAAAATAAACAAGTGAGATGGAAATATATTTGGTTTTTATTAAGTTGCCTAATAATTCTGTCCAGGAATAGCTACCTGCAAAATCAGATATCCTCCTAAGATAGCCAAATCTAAAAAAAACACTCCAACTTCCAAAAGTATTAAGCTTTGATATTTATGAGCCTTTTGCTTTCATTGAGAACATAGTTGTTGGTCAATAATAAAAAAATCTTCTAAAATACAACTTGCCTACTAATTCTGCACACGATATAATGTTATTGTTAGTGTTGAGCGAGTAGTTAACTATTCGCACTCGCTATGCTGTTAGCAAGTACTTTCCGCTACTCGTATATTCGTTATTAGTAGCAGGCACAATGTAAGTCAATGGGAAATACTCACTAAGTAGCGTGTAACCCGAAAGCCATACTATTCGCTACTCGCACCAAAAGTATGGTTTTCCAGTTTCTCACTACTTAGTGAGTATTTCCCATTGACTTACATTGCACCCTCTACTTGTAACGAATATGTGAATAGCGGACAGTACTTGCTAACAGCATAGCGAGTACGATTAGTTAACTACTCGCTCAACACTAGTTATTGTATGGGGCCTTGCACAAGTCTGATTTTGTCCTCAGTCCGAGCTGAGGGAAAAATTTGCAGCGTGTCTGAGTTGGAACTGATTATCAGATCGCACTTGGCCATGAAAGTCAGTGATACTGTGGAGAATATCGGACTGCAATTATGTGACATCTGAATGCAGTCCGATTTTCAGACTGACAGAATGGAGAAATCGGATCACATTCTGATCATGCTCTGATCAGAGTGTGACTTTCATAATCAATCAGATTCTCTTAAATGAGGAAATATACACTGGTGTGACCCTAGCCTAATTCATGGCCAACTCTTCAATGAAGAGTTGGCCATGAATTAGGCTACTTCAAACTATGTTTACTCTGAAATGTTAAAGCATTACACAGAGGAATAGATATGGCTGCAGTCAGGCTCTGATTTATGCTGCCTGTAGTTTTGCAGCATGAAGCCGGTGCCATGTTTCCATTAACTGTTAATAGCAAGTGGCGCAATTTATACTTTAAACAGAAATTTAATGCTGAAAAAAAAAATTCTATGGGTATGTTCATATTTTTGCACAGAGAGCCAACAAATGTGTGCTACAATTCTAGTGAATAGATTTTCATTCACTAGAATTATTCTATATGTGCTAAGTTGCGCAATTGCTCTCTCGGGATCTATTGGAAAGCAACTTTAACTCCTTCACCCCCAGCCTGTTTTAACCTTCATGAGCAGGCCATTATTTCAATCCTGACCAGTGTCACTTCATGAGGTAATAACTCTGGAACGCTTCAACAAATCCCAGTGATTCCAATAATGGTTTTTGTGACATATTGGACTTCATGCTAGTGGTAATTTAGGGTGATATTTTTTGCATTTATTTGTGAAAAAAATCTGAAATTTGTCGAAACTTTTAAAAATTCTGCAATTAAAAATCTTTGAATTTGTATACCCTTAAATCAGAGAGCTATGTCACATAAAATAGTTAAATAACATTTCCCACATGTCTAATTTATATCACCACAATTTTTTAAACTAATTTTTTTTTTTGTTAGAAAGTTAGAAGGGTTCAAAGTTTATCAGTAATTTCTCATTTTTCCAACAAAATTTACAAATCCATTTTTTAGGTACCACATCACATTTGAAATGACTTTGAGTAGCCACAGGTGACAGAAAATATCCAAAACACATTAAGGTGACACCATTCTAAAAACCGCACCCCTCACACTGCTCAAAATCAAATCCAAGAAGTTTATTAACCCTTCAGGTGCTTCACAGGACCTAAGGCAATGTGAAAGGAAAAAATGCAACATTTTTGTGGAAAAAAGTAATATTTTCTTTAACCTCAAATTTTGCATTTTCACAAAGGTATCAAGAGAAAACTCACTGTGCAATTTGTTGTGCAATTTCTGCTGAGTACGCAGATACTCCATATGTTGTGGAAATCTACTGTTTGGGATCACGGCAGGGTTGGGAAGGGAAGGAGCGCCATTGACCTTTAGAGCGCAAAATTGTTTGGAATAGATAGCAGATGCTATGTCGTGTTTGGAGAGCCCCTTATGTACTTAAACAGTGATGCTCTTCCACAACTGACCCCATTTTGGGAACTATACTCATTAAGGAATTTATCAAGATGTTTGTTGAGCACATGGAACACCCAAATGTTTCAAAGAATTTCATAATATTGAGCCATAAAAATAAAAACATACATTTTTACACAAAAAATGTTGCTTTAACAAATATTCATTTTTACAAGGTTAACAGGAGAAAATACACTGTACAATTTGCTGTGTAATTTCTCCTGAGTATGCTGATATCCCATATGTGGTGGAAGTCAACTGTTTAGGCACATGGCAAGACTGGGAAGGCGCGGCATTTGAATTTTAGAGTGCAAAATTGTCTAGAATGGATAGCCGACACTATGTCATGGTTGGAGAGCCCCTGATATGCCTAAACAGTGGAACTCACCCACAAGTGACCACATTTTGGAAACTAGACCCCTCAAGGAATTTATTTAGATGTATTTTGAGCACATTGAACCCTTCACAGAATTTTATTTAAGTTGAGTTGTGAAAATGTAAAAATACATTTTTAACCCCAAAAAATCTTGCTTTAACCCCCAATTTTTCAAATTCACTAGGGTAAAAGGAGATCAGGAACTATACAATTTGCTGTGCAATTTATCCTAAGTACGCCAATATCCCTTATATGATCAAAAACAACTTTTGAGGCAGAGTACAAAGTGAATAGAGAAATGAGCGCACATATTTGAAATCAAAAACAGAAGATAATCCAGCGACTGTGGGTAGTAGAATTTTTCTTAAAACGTCCCGTTTATTGGAGACACATTAAAATACAGTGCAGCATGTTGCAGCCATAGGGCTAGGCTATAGGAAAAACCATCCTACGCATTTCAGATAGCATTAGTCATGGATAAAAAATAAAAGAACACAAACTTTATATTTCCTACATCTTGCTGGGGGAGCTAATTAATTTGTGATGTCATTATTTAGTAAGTAGAAACTCCCTTAACTTGCATATCCAAAGTGCAGATTTGTGCAGGTATATGGAAATTAAATAAAGAAACTGTGAATTAATAGAACACATAGAGAAAAGGTTACAAGCATGAAAAAATTAACTCAAGATGAAAAATACATCATAAATTAACATAAATATTGTACACAAAATGATTCATGAGTATTGCAAAATTAAGTCCTGTCTCACATTTAATCCATTAGGTGACCTGGTATTAAGCTTAAATTCCAATAAGATTCGCGATTGAGAACTTTCCTCTTTATAGCCTTATTTCTTATAGGTTTAAAAACTTTTTCAATACCCATAAATCTAAAATTAGAAGTGTCCCTATTAGATCTAAAATGCCGCGATACTGCTAACACATTAACTGCATTCACATTGATACTATCAGATAAGTGTCTTCTGATACGTTTTTTTTTTAACGGTGTAAACGTGCAACCCACATATTGCAATTTACATGCAATGCACTCAATCAAATATATCACCTTAGAGATATTACAATTAATGAAATTCCTCAAGGTGAACACTTCTCCACTGCTATTAGATGTAAAAATTTTACTTTTAGTAGGTGTAACCGCAGGCAGTGCATTGTGCATGTCCACAGCAATAAAAAGCAGGTCAGTTAGGTATGTTTACTACGTTTGTTGTCACTCAATAGTAAGCTAGGTGAGAGTAAATTGGCCAAAGTGGGGGCATACTTAGGTACAAATCTGACTGTATTTTCCTTTAGAACATTATTGAAAACCATTATGATTAAAAATGGGTAAATATTTATTTATAATGTTCACTATATCGCTATATTGGGGAGAAAATTCTGTTGTGAATGTAATATTATTTGAACTTCTCAAAGTGTTTTGTTTTAGAGTTATTTTCTCGCAATAGGATTTCTCTATCTAAATTGCAAGCAAAATATTGGGCCCTATTCAGACTCAAGGTCTTATAGTCTGTATGCTGCAAGCGCTTTTTTTATTTTATCAGGTTCAATAAGAAATATCTCATTTTGAGAACAATTTCTTTTAGTTCAAATATATTCACCTAATGGAATATTATTGATCACATGTTGGGGCTGACAAGAGTCAGCTCTCAGGATTGAATTGCTATCGGTTATTTTCCTATATGGTAACACACTTATGGCATCATGATTACCTTTTAAGGTGACATCTAGGTAATTAATTTCATTTTTATGGGTAAATTTTAAATTGAAGGGATTAATGTTGATGTAGTTAATAAACGTAACTGCCTCCTCTTCTGTACCCATCCAGATTAACACTAAATCATCTATATCTCTGCCAAAAAAGTAAATTTTATCCCAAAAAATATTTTTTTCATTGAAAATAAACTGTTCTTCAAATATGGCCACCACCACAATGTTTGCTAACGAGGGGGAACCCCCCCATACTTCCGCCATTATATTTGTAAGAAAAAAATATTATCAAAAGAAAAAGAATTATGCGTAGGTAAAAAACTAGTGGCTTGGACAATAAATGATTCAGTCTCATCTGGATAGGTACTATGTTTTTTCAAAAAACACTCCAAACTATTTAAAGCAATATGATGTGGTATAGAAGGGTACAAATTTATGATGTCACAAAATCACTATGAAAAACAGGTTACCCATTTAATAAACTAGAGACTAGGATTTTAGTGTCTTCTATGAAACCCGGTATTTCCTTCACAAGCGGTTGAAGATGGAAAACAATCCATTCCCCCACTTTTTCACCTAGAGACCCGATACCCGACATAATGGGCCTAAAAGGGGGGGGAACACCTTTGTAGATTTTTGGCAATAGTGATATATTGCAATAATGGGTGAATCAACTACAAATAACAATCTTCTCTGATTATTGCGTGTTTGCGGTATTTTTCTATGTATTGTCCCCCTTATTTGATACATGTTTGTTGCAGATGTGAATCCTGAAGCTTATAAAGAAAACTGAGATTTCATGGCGTCTCATCCACTTTGCTTGGACATTTGTCTGTGTTCACATGTAGCATAAATGCCAGTTTTTTCTGCTAATTTTTTTGCACATAAATTTTGCTTTGTGTAAATGTCCAAGCAAAGTGGATGTGATTTCAATATAAGACGCCGCTGAACACTGCGGTTTATGGCCATGTGCGTACTAAAAAATGGAATTTTCTTAAGAAAATTCCGGATCTCTGCAAGAATCCCGCAACTGTGGCAGAAATCCGCAGGCAAATTCCGCATGCGGTTTTACAGTGGGATGTTGCGGATTTGCCACAGAATTTCTGTGGTTTTGCTGCAGGTTGGTCCCTGCAGAAAAGAAGTGACATGCACATTAATTCCACAGCAGAAATTCCGCGGGTAAATCCGCAGGTATAAAAAAACGCAGTGTGCGTACAGCATTTTTTTATACCCATAGGTTTTGCTGGGGAATAACTGCAGAAATGTTAGGTAGGCATTAGCAATATGCACCCAAAACTGCTTGTGGTTCTGGGTGCATATTGCACCTGACAGGTTCCCTTTAAATGCTGTCTGTCCTCGCACTAAAACTCACACCTTTAGTTCTAACCCATAAACTGGAGATTGATGGAGAGTGGGGGGGTATGAATGAAATAGAATATATAGGTCACATGGCACAGATCCTGTCTGAGTGTGCCCACAGAACAGAGAATGACTTCAATAGAAAGTATAAGTTACAAAAAAATGCTGTAAATTTAATTACATTTTAAAAACAAGCTCTACCTAAAATTTGAAGAGATCCATATTTTTCTTTTTTAAAAAAAATTGTCTCCTTGTATAATTGTTGCTGTTTATTACTAGTTTAGGTCCATGACCCACTTGTCTGCTAATTCTAAGCAGCTGCCCAAACTGGAAAAGATTTTAAATTCTTTATTATTTAGAAATTAGTTTCATCCATTTTCCAGAACAAATTGGTTTCAGGTGTCATTTAGTGATTATTTAAATGAATGGATACCACACGGCTAATCACTCACCAGCACTCACTTTATTAAGGTGACATATCATTTTTGTTTTATGGAAAGTTCTTATTACGTATACAGTATTAAAGTCCAAATGAGTTACAATGCTAATTAAGCAATTGTTGTCATGAGAGTATACACAATTATAACCCAGCGGAGAACCCAAAGAGCTCAAGCCTTCCCAGTCACATAATAATGTAATCATGCAGGCGGCCATATTAACAAGCTGAGAGAATCATTACCAGTAATGTTGACTTTAATGATTCACAGAAATATTTTTCACTTCTCGTGAGTTTCTATTGTGTTACTTACCCTGCTGATGCAGATAAGAGCGGATGTAAGGCTATGTGCCCACGTTGTATTCTATTACGCAGCGTGTAAGTCACTGCATGTGCGTCTCAGAACGCAGCCGAAAAGCTGTGTTCTGAGACGCATTGTAACTGCAGAATTCCTGCTGAATTCATACGTTCTGGATGCCTCCAGAACACACATTTTTCACAGTATGGTCCCACTCGGCTCTGCAGCATCCCCATAGACGTGCAGCAGAGCCGAGTGTTACCGCACTGTCAAAAAGAGCATGGCTGGCTGCGATACACTGCCACGCGATCAGAATGAACTCGGATGAACTTCACCCGACTTCATTGTGATTGCGCGGCTCTGCGTGTGTGCCGCGGCTTGATTTGCGATCACAGGTGAAGGACTCACCGGAGACCACAAATCCCTTGAGTGACTGCAGTGAGCCACGTGATCACCGGTGCTGTCACTCAGGTTACCCTCGGCTAGCTCGAGTCTTCCACCCGAGACCTGTGGCCGCGGGTAACCTGAGTGACGTCTACGCTGACAGTGTGACTCACTTCAGTTGCTGCGTGAGGCTGACAGAAGCGGCAGTGTTCTACTGCCGCTCCTGTCAGCTTCATGTAGCAGAGCTGGATGCATTGTGGGACCTCGTGAGGATTACGCCGGACCTGGAGGGGTGTTCGGGGATTTTAATAAAGTGGTGAAAGAGGTTGTTTTTTTGTCTTTTATTTCGAATAAAGGATTTTTTTGGGTGTATGTGTTTATTTACTTTCACTTACAGGTTAATCATTGGGGGTGTCTCATAGACTCCTGCAATGATTAATGTAGGACTTAGTGGCAGCTATGGGCTGCCATTAACTCCTTATTACCCAGATTGCCACCGCAGCAGGGCAATTCTGGATGAGCCGGGTAGAGTCCCGGGACTGTCACATCTAATGGATGCGGCAATTCCGGGCGGCTGCTGGCTGATATTTTTAGACTGGGGGGGCTCCCCATAGTGTGTGGATCCCCATCCTGAGAATACCAGCCTTCAGCCGTGTGGCTTTATCTTGGTTGGTATCAAAATTGGGGGGACCGAACATCTTTTTTTTAAATTATTTATTTATTTTACTGCACTACTTAGACCCGCCCACCGGCGGCTGTGATTGATTGCATTGAGACAGCTGTCACTCAGCATGGGGGCGCATCTGTCTGCAACCAATCATAGGCGCCGGTGGGCGGGGAAAGCAGGAAATACCAGATTGAATAATGAGCGGCCGGCATTTTCAAAAGCAGGAGAAGCCGCCGCAGTGTGATAGCCGTGCAGTGCCGCGCCGGTGTTCGGTCAGTGATCGGTGAGTATGAGAGAGGGGGAGAGAGGGATAGACTGACAGAGAAAGAGAGACCAAGCCACAGGGAGACAGAGAGTCCGACAGACAGACAGAGAGACCAACATTGCAACCAAAACGCACAAAAGAAGTGACATGTTGCTTTTTAGAACACAGAGTCTTGGCAGCAGCCGAAACGCTGCATTCTAAAACGCAACATGCGCATGGATTATGCACAATCTTCATAGATTGTGCTGGGGACGCAGGATGCATGCAGTTATGCTGCAGTGCAATACGCAGTGTAACTGCATGCAAATACACAACATGGGCACATAGCCTAATAGGGAGAAACTCTGCGGCGTGCGCAGAGTGCTGCGTCAAATTTTGACCACACCTCTAGCTACACCCCTAGCCACACCCATCTGCCAGTAAGGGTCATTCAGCAGTTGCCCTGGACTCTTCCCTCTCTCTCTCCCTCTCTCTTCCCCCTCTCTCCCTCTCTCTCTCCTCTCTCTCTCCTAGCATGGTCAGTACAGAAATCTTTCTCTCTCTCTCTCTCTCTCTCTCTCTCTCTCTCTCAGACAGAAGGCCAGGATCATGGAGGGGTGAGAGGGAGTAGTAAAGATGGAGTCCCTAAGTGTGTCTGTGTATTTATTTCTAATAAAGTATTTTTTCTCTGTATGATGTCTTTTTTTAACCCTTTATTGGAGATTCTTAATGGCTGGGTCAAACTTGGCCTGACATTAAGAATCTCAGGCTTTATATCAGCTGGTAAAACAAAGCTGGTATTAACCGCTTATTACCCAGCATGCCACTCAGCACCAGGGCCGCTGGAAGAGTTGGCTACAGCGCCAGAAGATGGCGTTTCGATGAAAGCGCCATTTTCTGGGGCGGCTGTGAACTGCAATTCACAGCTGGGGGGCCAGAAAGCTTGGGCCACCCCAGCTGCGGATTCCAATCCCCAGCTGCCTAGTTGTACCTGGCTGGACACAATAAATGGGCTAAGCCACTTTTTTTTGTTTTTTTTTTAAATTACTTCTTGAAATTCATGAAATAATTAAAATAAGGGCTTCCCTATATTTTGGGTTCCCAGCCGGGTACGAATAGGCAGCTGGGGGTTGGGGCAGCCCGTACCTGCCTGCTGTACCTGGTTAGCATACAAAAAATATGGCGAAGCCTACGTCTTTTTTTTTTAAGTTTTTGGGCAAAACACTTAAAAAATAAGGGCTTCCCTGGATTTTCCATTGCCAGTGAAGGTAACACCAAGCAGTGGGGGTTAGCAACCAGTAGCTGCTTGGGTTACCCTTAGCAATAGAAAATGCAGCGGGAGCCCACACATTTTTTTTTTTACCCCTAACCCTAGGGTTAGAGTTATGTGTTTGGGGTTTTTGTTTTTTTTTATTTTTTAATGAATTTAAAAAAACAAACAAAACAAAAACGACATGGGCTTGCTGTGCTGCTGCTGTGTCACTGATGTAATTTCTCTCAGTGCTTCCATAACATGCAGACACAGTGAAGAGAGCAGGGAGGAGTCTTTGGGTGGAGAGCTGAGAGGGTGTGTTAGATACAGTCCTACAGCCCACGCAAAGAATCATGGAAGTTGTAGGAACTGAATCCAGGAAGTCAGGAGAGAAATTAATCCCATCAGAGCTGGAGCCAGCAATGAGGATGTGCTGCTACAGCATGATAAAAGGTAATATTGCTGAAATAACATAACAGATGTGTGGAGAGGCGCATAATAACAAGATTTGAGGAAAAAAAACATCAGTTTTGGTAACTGGACAACTTCTTTAAAATCCCAGCAGTTCCTGAGCACAGCACACAGGAGGATATACAGGGACACCTTTTCAGCTCTTAATACAAGTGGTAAGTGGCATCTCCAGATGGATTACACAGATCATCTTTTACTAATTTGTTCCACTATTATCTTTTTAGACTCTCCTCATTATGAGACACTTCTCTCATTGACATACATGATACTTCAGTCTCTTTAGGTATGTCTGTTTACTTTATCCTTTTTATGGCTCCGCATATGTACATTTCACTTACATAATATTGTTATAGTGTATACATATATATAGTTCACTATTTATTTTAGTCCACACTTGAGATTCACCTTTTACTACTAGGTATATGAAGATACATATTCTATATTTCCATACTGTCAAACTTCATATTTTCCCTTCCTTTTATGCATACAGAACGATATACTTGGCTTTTTTCCAAATTATTTTGCACATTGGGTCCTTATCCCGGTACATCTTACCACAATTTATATCCAGGTATGTCACATTTATAATTTTACATCACTATGCGATATTTATCACTACCTGACCACTGTGCCTCATTTTGTGGCACTTTTAGACTTCATTCCTCTTCTGGTATATTACCAGATTGCTGTATTCATATTGGACTAGAATAATCCACATTACAGGGATTATTTTAATTCCTCTTTTTTCCATCCAATATACTGCCAAGTACTTACCATGCTTATCATTATCATACGGACTTGTCCAACTACTGACAGGGATCTTCTTGTCTTCACTTTTCAATTACGTCATTCCTCCATTCATGCCATTTCTTTCAGGTATTTATACATAAAATATCATTATACATTTATATCATCATATATCCTATGTACCCATTACCATATATCTTTATTCCTTGATGAACCAGGCTTCTGCACAATACATGTAGACGCATTCCCTTGAATTGTAACGATAGAACTTACTGTGTCAATCCATCTGGTGAGCACCCCACTTTTTGTTTACTTATTTTTTTGCTCTTTTTTTATTTTTTTGTTCTTTTTTCTTGAAGTATTTTTGTGTTAAACTGTATTCTGATATGAGATGTATAATTGGGCGTTTTGCTCTCAATTTGAAGTTTACACTGACAGTAATGTTCATTGTTTATTTATTAATTGGCATTAGCTTACAAGATGGTTACTTTATTATCTCTTTATGTATGGATATATTATATAATGTTGTACTGACTGCAGTCTTTTGTTCTTTGTTTTCCTGTTTATCATTTGTATCTAGACGGTCCGATTTTGATAAAGGCCACTTGGCCGAATCGTCATTTGTGTTATACGGACTATATACTATTGTGCTTTTCAATAAAGCAAAAAGAATGAATCAATATTTTCGTTTTTTTCTCTTTTATGGGGTGTAGTGAGTGCCGGAGTTCTCATTTCTTATATGTATATTTTTTTTTTCTCCTGAGCACCTACATGGTGATGCTGGGTCTTATCTATACTGGGCCAAAATCACATCTGATCAATGTGTGCGACTAGTTCTCCAGACAAATAGTGTCTTTAAGCTGTCAATGACTCACCCCAGGGCTATGGCGTACTCGGTTTCGGGCAGTATATTTACTGGGACAGTTCACTGGTGGCCATTGCCCAGTTCCATGAACCTGGGGGTCACTTAAAAGGGGTTATTTACAGGGGAATGATGAGAAAGTTTTTGTCGTGACGCCACTTGCGGGTTGCAGCTATTTAAGTGGAGCCGCCGCTGCACAGTTTCTCACTACTGGGTCTGATGTTAGTTTCAGCCTGGATGTTGGGCCCTCCGCAAGTAGGGCCAGGCCACAGGAGATAGATGATGTGGTTGGGTGCGGAAAGAAGGTATGCCACACAAGGGATTGCAGTGTAACTGGTTTCTTTACTCACAGCGTTGTTATGGCTGGCAACCCGATGGAGGCTGGTCCTCACCTCTGGTCCCCTTAATTCCAGTACCGGTGTGGTGACTTGGTGGCTTTCTTCCCCTGCACCTGTATCTGTATGGTGGGTCCCCTCCTGGTCATCTTTCAGTCTTAGTCCGTATGACAGGTAACTTGAACTCTGTGGGGTCGGTTTCTCGGTTCTTGTTCCCCAGTTCTCCCATTGCTACTGTGTCCCAAACTTTACGGTCGGTGAGGTCCTGGATGATCCCCTCACCATGCAGATTTTTATCAGGTCTGCCTGGAGCGTTTTCCTGACCTAGGGCTCTGTACCCCGTTGGTGCTATGGTTCCAGGAGTACTCTGCCGTACTCCACCAGCAACCACACTCCTGGGCCCTCAGGTCACCGCTACACTCTCCCTTCAGTACGGTTACGTCCGTCTCCCCTCACTTCCACTTACTGACTGTCTAACCCCTCCTCCTGGTTGTTGTCTAGTGGACTGGATCGGTTCCACCCCTAGGTGGCCATCCATTGGGTCCAACCCTAGCCTGTCACAAGTCTTTGGGAACAGGAAAAACAGGAATTAAAATTAATGTTTTAGTATTACCGGCACTGGTCTTCTGGGTACCTGGGAGTAGGCCCTGCATCGTGGATAGGATGCAGTTCCCTGTAGGTGCTGATGGCTTCAGGGGCGCTACATCAACACCAACAAATGTTTTTTGTATAAAGCATTAAATACATTTCAGTAAACATGTTCATTACTTTTTACCTGTTTCATTTCTCATTATTAGACATCACTAAATTTATAGACATCTATGGCTTTATTTATTTGCCTGTGGGTATTGGATGGCTTGTTACTGACATCTGGTGAGAAATTCATGTGAATAGCACTTTTAAAAATATATTTATTTAGACATTTGGTGACATGTTCAATATTTATTTAATCCCACTGTATATGTATTGAACAGCAGTGTTATCATGCACTTTTCTGCACCAGTTGTAATTAATGATGGGGGAACTCGCAGATATTCGGCATTGGCGGGACTAAACAGACTTTAAAAAAATCAGCTCCGGCCAGGAATTGATCCGGATATCTGGCCGGACACCGGTTCCAATATAAGTCTATAGGGACAGTGTCGCCCAGGGAAGGGGGTACTTGGTCCCGGGTGGTAGCAAATGGGAATGTTATTTCGGGTGGCCGTTGCCCAGTCCCATGCCCTGGAGACGCTTAATGAAATGGCAGGGGCTATTTACAAGGGATAATGAGATTAATGTTCATGACGCCACCTGCGGTAGTGCGGCAAGGGAATAGGTGCCGCCACTGCTGCTTATGAGGGACTGGGGCTGATGGAATCAGCAGCGAGTGTCTTAACCCCCTTCGCAGGTAGGGTAAGCACCAGTGTCCTCTAGGTGCTGGATGAGGTGGATAGTGCAGGAACAGGCTATGACACCTCTTGTTGTTGGATGAGGTACACAATGCAGGAAACAGGGAGACACACTGCTGGTTACCGTGGTGCTGAATGAGGTGCAGGCTGAAAGGAATCCAAACAGGCAAAGTCCGAGTGAAACAGGGAGTCTTTACTGAAGATTTACTCACAGGTTACACTCCCCTGGTGCTGGGGACAGATTCCTGGTTCCGTTTGTCCCGGCTCTGTCCGTGTAGCCTGACTATGGCCCCTCCGTGCACTTCTCTTATGGTGAGGCTCTTTCCTGGACTGCACCCGGCTATGTGCACAGCTCTGTCAGAGTCCCTTGCAGACCCCGCAGCCAGCTTCTTCTCCCCTGGGGATCGTGCCACCTCAGGTCTCGCACCCAGACCTGACACCCAGCCGGGTGTCCTCCTCCCTCCTTCTCCTCACTCCGTCTCTGTCTGGACTTGTCTGATTTTCTCCTCCACTTCACTCACCAACCCCTCCCCTTCCCTCTAGGGACCTAACTACAGGAAAGTTGGATTTACACCTCCTAGGCAACCTCCACTTTCTGGGCAGGCTTTACACCATAGGACGGCCAACCCTCTGATCATGCCCCATTATGGTCCAAGGTGGTGTTGTGTGAGTGTTTTAGGTGTGTGCGAATTTAGCCAGAGCTAGTACTCCAGGAACCAGGTTGCAGATCTTAGTAGCTTGACCGCAGGGGTGCTACAGGACCAGAATTCAGAGCTTAAAAATGGTGGTAGAAGGGATAGGGTGTTTATAGAAAGCACCCTTTACTTACCAAGTCTCTGGCACTGCTGTAACTGCTCCCGTGACCGCTCAGTCTTCTTCCAGGGCCGCTTATTATTGCTCATCCATATTCACTGCTTCCCCCGCCCACTGACAGTCCTGGCGCCTGTGGGATTTGTCCCCTAAACAGATGAGTTTCACAACAGCTTGCTGTCATTTTCCCCTGGCTCTGCTAAAGTTGATGGTGCAGGTTTTACTCTGACCAGTTGAATAGGTGGTGTAGAAAGCGGAGGAGGAGGAGGCAACTGGATACACAAAGTGGTATTAGGCCTGTATGGACCAGGTTCTATTAGAACTGGATGTACATGGCTGCATTAACCCTGTATGGACCAGGCTGTATTAGGGCTTAATTCATAAGGCTGGATTACAGCAGTATGGAGCAGGCTTTATTAGGACTGGATACACAAAGCTGTATTAAGGCTAGATGGACCAGGCTGTATTAGGACTGGATGCACAAAGCAGTTTTAGGCCTGTATGGACCAGGCTGTATTAGGGCTTGATGCATGAGGCTGTATTAGGCCTGTATGGACCAGGCTGTATTAGGGTTGGATGCAAGAGGCGGGATTAGACCTGTATGGACCAGGCTGTATTAGGGCTGGATGCATGAGGTTGGATTACCGCAGTATGGATCAAGCTGTATGAGGACTGGATGCACGCAGCTGAAGCAGGCCTGAATGGACCAGGCTGTATTAGGGCTGGATGCAAGAGGCTGTTATAAGCCTGGATGGACAAGGCTGTATTAGGGATGGATGCAAGAGGCTGGATTATGCCTTTATTGATCAGGCTGTAGTAGGACTGGTTGCATAAGGTTGGATTAGGCCTGTATGGACCAGGTTGTATTAGAGTTGGATGCATGAGGCTGGATTAGGCCTGTATGAACTAAGCTGTATTAGGCCTGTATGGACCAGGCTTTATTAGGGCCAGATGCGAGAGGCTGAATTAGGCCTGTATAGACCAGTTTGTATTAGGGCTAGATGCACGAGGCTGGATTTGAACAGTATGGATAAGGCTGTATTAGGACTGGCTACACGAGGCTGTATTAGGACTGGATGCACAAGACTGTATTAGACCTGTATTGGACCAGGCTGTATTAGGGCCAGATGCACGAGACTGGATTATGCCTTTATGGATCAGGCTGTAGTAGGACTGTTCGCATAAGGCTGGATTAGGCCTGTATGGACCTAGTTGTATTAGAACTGGCTGCATGAGGCTGGATTAGTCCTTTATGGACTAGGTTGTATTAAAACTGGATGCATGAGGCTAGATTAGGCTTATATGTACCAGGCTGTATTTGGGCTGGGTGCAAGAGGCTGGATTAGGCCTCTATGGCTGAATGCACAAGGCTGTACTAGGCCTGTATGGACCAGACTGTACTAGGACTGGATGCATGAGGTTGGTTTAAGGAAGTATGGACCAGGCAGTATTACTGCTGGATGCACAAGGCTGTATTAGGCCTGTATGGACCAGACTGTATTGGGACTGGATGCACGAAGTTGGATTAAGGAAGTCAGCACCAGGCTAGATGCACAAGGAGTCTGTATTAGGCCGATATGCACCAGGCTGGAAAAGAGCTGTCTGCACCAGGCGCAGAAGCTCTCACAACCCGTGATACGGCCATTATACTTTATGGCATCAAATTTTTTATTCTTGCAAACATCCAATTTCGGTGTAACATCGTAGCATGCATATCTATCTCTTCTATAATATACATGTATAAACAGAGATGGTTTTGGAGGCATGATCTAAATACTATGGTTTGTACCTGGTTAATAGTCGAAGCAAAGAAAAATTAGGAGATTTACTAAACTAGATATATCAAAATTCTGGAGCAATTTAAAACAAAATCATGATTTGAACCATATTTATTATGCATTTTATACGTTTTCTGGGCCTTTTCCAACAAGAGGAGTGGTCTTACTGGAAAAAGCTGTTCTCTAGGGAAAAGAAGCATTACTGAAATGTGACAATGTTTGCAGTAAAATGCGCCAGCAGATTGCCTCAAATTTTTTGCATTATGTAAGCCATAGGTGGTGTAAACATGAACTAGACAATACAGCTGCACTAGATTTATCGAACAGCATGAACCAATTTGATAAGTCCGGTGCTTTATAAGTCTGCATAGTCTAAGTTTGCAGTGACGAAGAATTGCACTGTAGTAATAAATATGTCCCAAAGTGCTATGGCCCAGACTATGGACAGCTTTGGTAGTTGTTTTTTTTTAGATTGTTAACATCTATGCATCGGACTAAGCACTCTGTTCTTGTATTGTAACAGACAGGAATAGGATGCTGCGCTGTCATTGTTTTTTCCTGCTAAACTACCGGATGGTGCCTGCTCTTTTGTTTTCCCATAATAGTATAATAGTCCCTAAAGCCTTCTTTACACACACTTTTATAGTTTTACAGAACAACCAATAGAAATATCACCAGAAAACACCACAAACCAAAATACTTGATATGTAGCGTGTTTAATATTTAACTTTATGCAGTAATGTATATATTTGCATACTTCCACACCCTAACCACCCAAAAAGCACAAAACACCATAAAAAACAACACCAAAAATGTTTTTATTTATTTCAGCAGAATGCTGTGTCAGAAAACAGCTGGAAGGAAACACAATGTTGGTCTGTTACGTAAAATGCATTTGATAAGATTCTGCTAAATACATTCCATTTATAATTGCAGCAGTGATCTGTCAGTAAACACTTTACCGTCTGGTTTTAAAAGGTTAGCAATTTTTTTTGAAGGTGCACTTTATGCCTTAGGTAACTATACAGTCCCCCTCCAGCATGCAAAGAGATATAGAGTTTACACAGTACAATTTACACTTGATTCAGCTACACTCAGACCAATGCTGCAAATCACAGCCCGGTAACATTGAAACGGAATTGAAACCAATGAAACTAGCACTTTCTCTTCTGCAAAACGGATAAGACAAGTATGTGCTGCAATTTTTTCCACTTGTGGAAAATCACTCATCTGTAGAGATGAGTGGACCCGTGGAAACTCGGTTTGGCAGGTTCAGCCAGACTTTGACCTAAACCCCAATGGAAGTCACTAATTGGGCAGTTCGGGTCTCCGCCAACATGCAGCCAGCCATAAACAGATCAATCAGATTTCCATATTTTTTTGGTTTGTGCACACTACATCCAATCACTCTGTTGTGACTCGCACTTGGCTGAGGACTGAGCGTACCCGAGCACTATGATGCTTGCGTGAGTGGTGTTCTTTCATAAAATACCCAAACTCCAAATTCAAACTGTTTTTGTGTAAAGTCTGTGTTTGTTACGAACACCAAACCTTATCTCTACTCATGTGCACTTCCATATTGACTTGCATATGGTGTAAGACTGGATGACGAGTGGAATCAATTTTAGGGACCCACCCTATTGCTACCTACTGTACAAGGAAGCACTCCCTTGAAGTCTTTTTGTGTGTTTTTCAATACATCTGGGTATACAGTATGTGTAGGTAATACAACAACAAGAAAAGTTTATGGCCTTCAATTCAATTTTATTGACATATTACACTAAAATATCAATTGTATATGCTCAAACAGGTGTGGGAGATGGACAGGGACTTCCCAAAAAAAAAAGTTATACAGGTTTCACCTTTAAATGTGTCTGTATCTTTAAATTTACATAAGTCTGTGCTTTAATTATTTCTAACCATTTGAATACACTTATCAGGGGACAGGTATCTAAAGTAACATAGGTCTTTATGTTACAGTATGGTATTGTACCCTTAAGGTACCGTCACACATAACGAGATCGCTAGCGAGATCGCTGCTGAGTCACGGTTTCGGTAACGCAGTAACAATCCCGTTAGCGATCTCGTTATGTTTGACACCTACCAGTGATCAGGCCCCTGCTGTGAGATCTCTAGTCATTGCAGAATGGTCCAGGCCATTTTCTTCAAAGGCGATATCCTGCTGGGCAGGACACATCGCTGTGTTTGACACTGTGTGACAGGGTCACAGTGACTGCTGAGATCGTTATACAGGTCACTACTGCGACCTGTATTGTTCCTGATCGCTGGTAAGAACTGACTGTGTGACATCTCACCTGCGACCTCCCAGCGACTTACCTGCGATCCCTATCAGGTCGCATCGTTTTTGGGATCGCTGGTAAGTCGTTGTGTGTGAGTGGGCCTTTAGAGATTTATTATAGACCCTTAAGTAGGGACTGTCCCCTTTAATCAAGCCAGATAGAATATAAAGTGTGTTTTTCAAAGAGTTTTATAGATAACCAGTGCATATAGAAAAAGGTTAAGTTTTTATGTACAGTATATTCAGACTTATATGGTACATGGGTTAGTCTCAGTCGCTGCTCCCACCGCCCCAACACACGTTTCATGAATTACTTTCTCCTGAGTATATAATTCACAAAACATTTTATCCCCTTCTTGTAAGTAATATCGTTTTACAATTAGCACCATATAGTATTTTGTAGTAATGTTCCCATCCTGGTCCTCATCTTGTTGTAATGTCCCCATCTTTTCCCCTGTACTAATATTTCCATCCTTTTCTCTTGTAGTAATGTCCCCATCCTTGTCCCGTTCCTGTAGTAATGTGCCCATGCGCGCCCCCATCCTGTTGTAATGTGCCCATCCTTGCCCCCATCCTATAGTAACTTACAAAAAAACTCACACCAAAGTGTTAGCTCACCTTTTTTCATTTTTTGGTTAGTACAGTGGTCTCAGCATAAATAGCACAATGTGTGCAAATATTATATTTATATATATATATATATATATATATATATATATATATATTTGATCCGGCTAGGCACACAAACTACTTTGGAAGGAATTTAACATAGTACAGTTTCTATTTTATTTTCTCATATTGAAAAAAAAAAATTGAATGAATTCAAGCAGTCGAATGCATCCATAAAAACATATGGGAGTGTTAGTGCCATGAGCTCTCCATCAATGCGTTTCAGGTAAATATTAGCCTTAATCATGATGTGTCGAACATATACATACAGAGCTCTATTTATAATAATAGCGATCCAAACAGAAGGATCCAAAGTCTCTAAGAGTCTTATCCAGTGTCAGACTTCATTGCAGTATTCAAATCAAATATGCAGAAGTAATGCTTCTTATAGTAATGTGCCCATCCTTGTGCCCGTCTTGTCGTAAGATGCCCCATCCTTTTCCCCTGTAGTAATGCGCCCATCCTTGTCCCCTGTAGGTAGTAATGTGCCCATCATTTTCCCCTGTAGTAATGTGCCCATCCTTGTCCCCTGTAGTAATGTGCCCATCCTTGTCCCCTGTAGTAATGTACACATCCTTGTCCCCTGTAGTGATGTGCCCTTTCCTCATCCCCCTGTAGTAATGTTCCCATGCTTGTCCCCATATTGTAATGTGACCATCTTGTCCCCTGTAATAATATGCCCATCTTGTCCCCATCCTGTAGTAATGTGCCAATGCTTGTCCCCTTGTAGTAATGTGCCCATCCTGTAGTAATGTGCCCAGCCTGTAACAATATGCCCACCTTGTAGTAATGTGCCCATCTTGGTTACTTTGTAGAAATGTGCCCATCCTTGTCCCCTTGTAGTAATGTACATATCCTGTAGTTATGTGCCCATCTTGTCTCCATCTTTTAGTAATGAGCCCATCCTTATCCCCATCTTGTAGTAATGTGCCCATCCTTGTCCCAATCTTGTAGTAATGTGCCCTTTCCTAGTCCCCTTCTTTAAGCAAGCTTCCATCCTGTGGTAATGTCACCTATTATTCCATTGTTCAAATACAAAAAAAGAAGATTCTTATCACCTGGCCTCCGTTTCTTCGGTATCCTCTTACCTGCCTATTGCAGCCCATAGGCACTTAGATCCCGTGACAATCGTGGCCATTGCAGAGACCGCCGCTTTCAGTGCTATAACTCAGGTGAATGATTTACGGCACCTGCACATCTTTACCAATGGCAGCCATTGGCCAATCAGAGACCTCTGCTCCATTGGCTTCCGTTGTAAAAGCCCTCCACTGATCAAGATTATATTTCCTATTCCAGGGATAGGTAATAACTGGCAGATTATAGCTCTGGAACGCTTCAACCGATCCTAGTGATTCTGAGAATGTTTTTTCATGACATGTTGTACTTCATGATAGTGGTACATTTATGATGATATTTTTCGTGTTTATTTGTGAAAATATTACAAATTTTGTAAAAATGTTGGAAACCTTGCAAATTTCAAAATTTGAATTTTTATGCCCTTAAATCTGAGAGCTATGTTCCACAAAATAGTTACTAAATAATATTTCACACATGTCTACTTTACATAAGCACAATTTTTGAAACATTTTTTTTTTTTTGTTGGGAAATTAGTGGGGTTCAAAGTTTATCAGCAATTTGTCATTTTTTCCAACACAATTTACAAAATAATTTTTTTTCAACTTGAAGTGACTTCGAGAGGCCTAGGTGACAGAAAATACCCAAAAGTGACAGCATTCTAAAAATTATACCCCTCAAACTGCTCAAAACCTCATCCAAGACGTTTATTACTGTTAAGGCCCCGTCACACGCTACGATATATCTAACGATATGTCGTCAGGGTCACGGAATTTGTGACGCACATCCGGCATTGTTAGAGATGCGTGTGACACCACCGAACGACTGTTATCGAGCAAAAATACTCCCCTTATTGTTGCTCGTTGACACGTCGTTCATTTTCACAATGTCGTTCCTCCTTCAGCGCGCCGGTTGTTCGTCATTCCTGAGGCAGCACACATCGCTATGTGTGACACCCCGGGAATGATGAACACAGCTTATCTGCATCCCGCCGGCAATGTGGAAGAAAGGAGGTGGGCGGGATGTTACGTCCCACTCATGTCCGCCTCTCTGCTTCTATTGGGCGGCCGCTGTGTGACGTCGCTGTGACGCCGAACGTCCAACCCCCTTCAGGAAGAGGATGTTTGCCGCCCACAGTGACGTCGTTAGGGAGGTAAGTACGTGTGACGGGTGCTAACGACATTGTACACCACAGGCAAGAAATTGCCCGTGACGCACAAACGACGGGGGAGGGTGCGATCGCTCATGCGATAGCACGATATATCGTCGCATGTGACGGGGCCTTTAAGGTGAAATTCCATAGTTTTTGGGAAATCTCCTTCTTAACAATGAATGTCTGCTGTAATCTCGAATTGAAGGTCGCTTAGAGCCGGTGGAGAAAGTCAGACCACACAAATACTGCTGAGTTAATCTTTTAGTAAAATTCCTAAGTATACCATTGGCTATATTAAAAGCATATGCAGAAAGCCTGTGACGTTTATCCATTTTTTTGGAACTTGCTCTCCAGGCCCTCCTGTTTTCCGACTCCATAATTTCCAAAGTCTTTGTTGCGTAACTCTCAGCCATAAATTTTGACTTGTACAGATGCAGTGGCCATTGTTATAATTATTTTCATTCTGTTCCCTTGTTTCACGATATCAGCTGCTGACCTTGGTGTAGACATGCTTACAGGCTCTTGTTACTCATATATTACAGAAAGCTTGGTTACAGAAAAATGCTCAGAGAAAAATATATATTGTAGTCTCACAGTAAAAAAGCACATAAAAAATATATTGTATTCTCACAGTCCCCCTAAAATATTTTTCTATTTGATTCTCTCCAGCTTCCTCTGAGTTTATTTTCCCTGGTGATTTAATTCTTATGACTGCCACGGCCGTTGGTAGTTTGAGAGCTGTGATAATTGCTTCAACAGCTTCAGAGTTCTTTATGGGTGCTCCACTGTCTGTTTTGTAGCCTTGTAGTGTCCACAGAGACCCGAAGTCATGCGCCACGCCGAACACGTACTTGTAGTCCGTGTAGATATCTGGAGTCCGGGTAGGTATTGGGCGTCTTTCTTTCTGCCAGTTCGCAGGCTTTAGTGAGAGCCGTAAGTTCCGCTTCCCATGCTGACTTGTGTGGAGGCAATGGTTCCGCAATAATGATATCCGGAGGTGCCACAATAGAGTAACTTGTGGAAACCATCCTGTCTCACCCGCGTAGTGTGAGCCGTCTGTAAAGAAGTTCAGATCAGGATCTGGTAATGGTGTCTCTGTAACTGTGGGCAGGTGGGAGCACTCAGATTGCATAAGTTGAAGGCAATCAAGTTCCTTGGTGTCCGGGTCTTCATAGTCAATGTCCATAGGCCTGGAGGGGATATCCTATGTCAGTGATGGCGAACCTATAGCACGCATGCCAGCCGGGGCACACAGAGCCCTTTCTGCCGACACACGCGCTGTCGCCTCATCCTGCCGCTTTGCACTGCTGGTGTGGTCATGCCGGCAGTTCAAAGCTGTGTTGGAGTGGAAGGAGGAGACATTTCTCATCGCTCTGACACTCCTCCTCTCCTAGGCCACAGGTCTGTTGGCTAGGAGATGGAGGAGCGCCAGTAAGCGGCGCCGGCATAATGACGTCTTCTGGCCGCACGGGAACTCAGGACCAAGCGGCGGGCAGTGGTGGAGTGGGTGCTGGAAGGTGAGTTGTGCATTTTTTTTGTTTTTTTATAACTTTTGTGCGGCTATGCCAAGGTGGGGATGGGGGGGGGTCAGTGCCAGCATGGGGGAAACATAAATGCCAGCATGGGGAAACATACATGCCAGCATAGGGAAACATACATGTCAGCATGGAGAAAACATGCATGCCAGGATGGGGGAAACATACATGCCAGGATGGGGGAAACATGCAAGCCAGGATGAGGAAAACATACATGCCAGGATGGAGGAAACATGCATGCCAGGATGGAGGAAACATGCATGCCAGGATGTAGGAAACATGCATGCCAGGATGGGGAAAACATACATGCCAAGATGGAGGAAACATGCATGCCAGCATGGGTAAACAAACATGCCAGCATGGGGAACAATGCATGCCAGGATGGGGAAAACATTACAGGATAGGGTACATTTACCAGGAAGGGGAACATTTACCAGGATGGGGAACATGTCGGGATTGGGTACATTTACCAGGATGGAGGAACATGTTAAGATGGGGAATATTTACCAGGATGGAGGAACATATTAACCCCATAGCGACGGCCTAACATCTCAAGACGTCGGAAAAACAGGGTACTTATTCTGTTCTGACGTCTTGAGACGGCAGGCCGGAAAAAGCTTGTAGCGCCCCCCAGTGACGAAAAATCTCGGGGGTTTCAGCTACCAGAGGTAGCTGAGACCCCCAAGATTATGAATCGGGATGTTTTTTTTGGACCCCGATAATGTGATCACCGGTATACACCGTATACCGACGTACACATAAAAAAAAAAGAAAATGGCAAATAATACTGATTTCTTTCTCATCTGACATGATCAAACATGTCAGATGATAAAGAAATATAATCCTCTAGTGCCCCCAAGGCCCCCGGTACTGGAGAAATCAACCCCCCCCACCGGAACGTCCAAAATGGCGCCGACGCGCGCCGAAAACTGCCGCCGCCGGCGGCTCTGCATTCATTTCCCTCCGATCTCAAATGATCAAACATTTCAGATCAGAGGGAAATGTCCTCCCCCTGACCCCTCCTCCGGTGCACCGGAGCTGTCTGGTCCTCCGGAGCCCCCTTCCCCCCTCCGGAGCATGCAAGATGGCGGCGCGCAGCGCACAGTAGCGCACGGCCGCATTCATCCTGCTCTTCCTGCCACATGTGACACGTCACATGCGACAGAAAGGTGTCCCCAGGTCCCGCTAGGTCTCCCACCGTCCCCCCGCGTCCGCCCCCGGTCTTCCGTTACCTGGCTGCTGCTCCTTCCCCGCGATCACGCCGCCTCCTTCTGGAAAGCTGGCGGCGCATGCGCAGACAGCGGCTGTCAGCTGGATCCTTGCAAGCAAGGACACTGACCTCGCTGCTGCACATGCTGCTGCACTGTGGACCGGGGGAGAGTGAGTGCAGTAATCTGCAGCCACACTCCTCACATGGAGAGCCTGCTGTTCTAGAAAATGGGGGGTACGTTCTGTGAGCGTGCCCCTCATATTCTGGAATGAAGTTACTGCAGGTCACTCTGTCCTAGGTTGGACCGGGGCAGAGTGAGTGCAGTTTTCTCAGATTACTGCACCCACACTGCTCATGGAGAGCTTGCTCTTCCAGAAAATGGGGGACACGTTCCCTGAACGTGCCCCCCATATTCTAGAAGGTCCAGAGTCGTTGTGGGACCTCCAAAACGGATTACAGCGACCGGAATTTGTTTATTTTCAATAAATTGGTGAAAGAGGAATGTTTCGGGGACTGTTTTTTCAAATAAATTTTTTTTTGTCTTTATTTTTTTCTATTACTGACTGGGTTAGTGATGTCGGGTATCTGTTTAGATGCCGTGACATCACTAACCCCAGGGCTTGATGTCAGGTGACATTACAGCTGGTATCAACCCTGTATATTACCCCGTTTGCCACCGCACCAGGGCGCGGGATGAGCTGGGGTGAAGCGCCAGGATTGG
Source organism: Anomaloglossus baeobatrachus (assembly GCF_048569485.1). Taxonomy (NCBI): domain Eukaryota; kingdom Metazoa; phylum Chordata; class Amphibia; order Anura; family Aromobatidae; genus Anomaloglossus; species Anomaloglossus baeobatrachus. Next base: position 483,762,143 of record NC_134355.1, read on the forward strand.
CGCATCTAATGGATGCGCCACTTCAGGGGCGGCTGCGGACTGCTATTTTTAGGCTGGGAAGAGTCCAATAACCATGGCTCTTGCCACCCTGAGAATACCAGACCCCAGCTGTCCGCTTCACCTTGGCTGGTGATCTAATTTGGGGGGACCCCACGTTTGTTTGTTTGTTTGTTTGTTTGTCTGCTTTACCCTAGCTGGCTATCAAAAATAGGGGGGACCCCACGTCGTTTATTTTAATTATTAATTTTTTGGGGGGGCTAAATACAAGGCTAGGCACCCTTTAGTGCCACATGAAAGGCACTAAAGGGCGCCAGCTTAGAATATGCAGGGGGTGGGACGTTATATATGTTTGACATCTATCCATTCATCCATTGTAGCATTTTAGGCTGTGCGCCCACAATCGGGATTTGCAGCGTTTTGGGCGCAGAGTGTTTTCCCTGCATCCATAGCGCTGCGTTGTGCAGTAGAAGCACAGTGGAAGGATTTTTAGAAATCCCGTGCCCACTGTGCTTCTCTTCTCCGCAGCATAAACCGACCTGTGGTGCAGCTTCCCGAGCAATCAATTTATGCTGCGGAGACAAGAGTGTTCTCTGCAGGTAGAATAGAGCTAAAGTCCACAGCAGCCTGAACCCAAATCGTGGGTATGGGCAGCTGTGTTCTCCTGTGGACAACACTCACATCTCTGCAGGAAGGCTGACACTGTGTACTAGACGCCGTGTCGCTGGATCATGCCCACATAGCCTAAAAGTGAGAAATTTGTTGCTACAGCAACATTTTTGTGAAGTACCTGTGGATTCAAAATGCTTACTATACTCCTGAACAAAATCCAGTTTCCAAAATGGGGTCACTTGTGGGGGGTTTCTGCTGTATAGGTACCCAAGGGGCCCTGCTAATGTGACATGGTGCCCGCAATTTATTTCAACTTTTCCAGAATTCAAATGGTGCTCCTTCCATTCCAAGCCGTCCCATTTATCCAAACAGAGGTTTTTGGCCACATGTGGGGTATCCCTGTGCTCATAAGACATTGGATAACAACCTCTTAGGTCCACGGTTTGTTGTTCCCTCTTGAAAAAGTAAGAAATTTGATGCTAAAGTAACATTTTTGTGAAAAAAATGAAAATTTTCAATATGGAAACCTAAGCTTATCAAATTCTGTGAAGTACTCTTGGATTCAAACATCTCACTCTACACCTAGATAAAAGCCTTGAGGGGTCTAGTTTCCAAAATGGCATCACTTGTGAGTGGTTTCTTCTGCTTAGGTACCTTAGCGGACCTGTAAATGCAACATGGTGCCCGCAATCTATTTCAGCCAAACATGCTTTCCAAAATTCAAATATTGCTCCTCCTGTTCCGAGCCCTCCCATTTGTCCAAACAGAGGTTTCTGACCACATGTGGGGTATCAGTGCGTTTATAACAAAGTGGGGAACACGTTTTGTGGTCCATTTTGTTGTGTTATGTCTTCTAAAAGTGAATAAATTTGGGTTAGAGCAACATTTTTAGGTAAAATTTAATTTTTGCTTTTTTTCATTACACATTGCTTTTGTTCATGTGAAGCACCTGAAGGGTTAATAAACTTCTTGAGTGTGGTTTTGAGTACTTTTGGGGGTGCAATTTTTAGAATGGTGTCACTTTTGGGTATTTTCTGTCATCTAGGCCTATCAAAGTCACTTCAAATATGATGTGGTCCCTAAAAAAATGGTTTTGTAAATTTTGATGTAAAAATGAGAAATCGCTGATAAACTTTGAACTCTTCTAACTTCCTAACAAAAAAAAATTTTGTTTCCAAAATTGTGCTTATGTAAAGTAGACATATGGGAAATGTTATTTATTAACTATTTTGTGTCACAGAAATCTCTGGTTTAACGGTATAAAAATTCAAAAGTTGAAAATTGCTAAATTTTCAAACTTTTTGCCAAAATTTAATTTTTTTCATAAATAAACGTAAAAAATATTGTCCTAAATTTGGTACTAACATGAAGTCCAATATGTGATGAAAAAACAATTTCAGAATCACCAGGATCCGTTGAATCGTTCTAGAGTTATAACCTCATGAAGTGACACTGGTCAGAATTGCAAAATTTGGTCTGGTCATTAAGGTGAAAATTAGCTCCGTCACTAAGGGGTTAAGATGGGGAATATTTACTAGGATGGGGGAACGTGTTGGGATGGGGAACATTTACCAGGAAGGCGGACATTTACCAGGATGCGGGTACATGCTAGGAAGGGGGACATTTACCAGGATGGGGGTACATTTACCTGGATGGGGGTACAATAACATGAATGGGGGTACATTAACCAGCATGGGGTACATTTACTAGGATGGAGGACATTTACCAGGATGAGCAACATTTACAAGGATGAGCAATAGGTCAGGATGGGGTACATTTACCAGCATGGGGTACATTTACCAGAATTGGGGAACATGCCAGGATGGGGTACATTTACCAGGATGGAGGACATTTACCAGGATGGGGCCATGTTGGGGACAAATATACCAGAATGTAGGAAATATATATCAGGATGGGGGACATGTTTACCAGGAAGTGGCCCAGGAAGAGGGACATAACTACACAATGAAGGGGGAGGGTAGCAAGTCGTAGGTCTTTATGGGATTTCAAGATCTTCAGACTTTGAAATGTAGATGTGGATTACAGGGTGAAATTTGATTGCATTCCATGCTGAAGTCTCTGTCTAATATGCTGCAATTTTTTCCAGAAAAATCAATCCAACTTCTGTGTCTAGAAAGGGCAGTTGGAGAAGCTGAACTTCAATGTGTGGTAAGCATGCATGAGCGTGATGCCGCCTGCTGAGGAAAAGAGAAGACTGCAAAGGTAAAGGTACCGTCACACTAAGCGACGCTCCAGCAATCCCACCAGCAACCTGACCTGGCAGGGATCGCTGGAGCGTTGCTACACGGGTTGCCGGTGAGCTGTCACACAGGCATATCTCACCAGCAACCAGTGACCAGCCCCCAGCCAGCAGCGACGTGTGGAAGTGATGCTACGCTTGGTAACTAAGGTAAATATCGGGTAACCAACCCGATATTTACCTTGGTTACCAGCGCACACCGCTTAGCGCTAGCTCCCTGCACTCCTAGCCACAGTACACATCGGGTTAATTACCCGATGTGTAGTCTGGCTATGTGTGCAGGGAGCAGGGAGCCGGCACTTGCCACGTGAGAGGGGCGGACGCTGGTAACGAAGGTAAATATCGGGTAACCAAGGAAAGGGCTTCTTGGTTACCCTATATTTACATTGGTTACCAGCGTCCGCAGAAGCCGATTCCCTGCTCACTGCACATTCAGTTTTTGCTCTCTCGCTGTCACACACAGCGATGTGTGCTTCACAGCGGGAGAGCAACAACTAAAAAATGGTCCAGGACATTCAGCAACAACCAGCGACCTCACAGCAGGGGCCATATTGTTGCTGGATGTCACACACAACAGCATCGCTAACAACATCGCTGTTACGTCACAAAAGTCGTGCCTCAGCAGCGATGTTGCTAGCGATGTTGCTTAGTGTGACGGTACCTTAAGGTTACAATCAATTATTTACATATAGGATTGGTTGGCACTTCGGAAAAAAAATTGGGTTTAGGGCTACAGTATGGGCACTCGGCTTGTAAAAGGTTCGCCATGACTGTCCTATGTAGACAGGTATTCCCCCTTGAGAACAAGAAAACAAAAAGTCGATGGATTGAAAGTAGTACAACGCTGGACCGTAACATTGGAGGGTAGGATCAAGGCGCACTGGTGTAGTGCCCAGAGAGGGGGGTACTCGGTCCCGGGCAGTAACAAATGGGAATGTCACTCTGGTGGCCGTTGCCCGGTCCCATGCTCTGTGCCCCTTTTGTTAACGGGGGGTATTTACAGGGGAGTTAAGAGTTTGTTCTCATGTGACGCCACCTGCGGGTTGAAGTTAAGGATGGAGAATCGCCACTGCTGAATGTGGGTACTACCAGGGCTGTTCGTAGTGGCAGCTGTGATGGTAGGCTCTCCGCAGGTAGGGCTGTGCCTGGGAGATGTAACAGGGGCAATAACGGAGACCACACCAGGTTGTCTTTAACAGTCTCTACTTACTATGGACCCAGGAGTTGCTGGTTCAAGTCCCTTGGAGGACCAGTGCCAATGTAGTGACCCACGTTGATCTGTCCCCGGCATTCTTAGTTGATTGGGTCCCTATAGCGTGGAGCGTTTGGGGGCCCCGACTGTCCCTTTTGGGGTACAGTCCTCTTCTCCGTACGACGGGCAGTGCGCACCCTGCAGGGAGGTAAGTGTCCGAACCCCGATCCTAGTTTACTGCTGATGCCCCCGAATTATTTGGTTCGGTGAAGTCCGTAAAGGTATCCTCACCGGGCAGGTATTTGCCAAACAGTCTAAAACTTACACTTGACCTAGGGCCCTGTGCCCCGTGTATGCTCCGGTCCTAACGGTATCTCCATTACCTGTCCTGGTGACTTCTCTCCTGTGCTTCCCCGGTGTCACCATTACACGGACCCAGCTCAGGCACGTCCGCACACCTCTTCTGTGTGCAACTCAACTCTCTCCTCACTACTGACTAACTAACTGACCCCTCCCACCAGGCTGGCTATACCCAGGGACTGGTTCCCATGACGACCATCCCCTTGCATGGTTAAACCTCTATGCGCTACACTGGAGGTTTTTTCAACAGGGCTGCTACATGTTCTGGGACTGGGTGTACTCGGCGCATTGAGTGTATCAAGATGGCTGTCTGGGGAGCAGCTTGCCACATGGGTAACTGCGTCACTGAGTGGAGGGTGGTGTGGGTGAGGGGTGGGCTACCCCACAGGAAACACAGTACATAACAGTCGGAGGAGTTTACTGGGCACAGTGTGGGCAGGTAGAACAATGTGGACCCTCGGCGCCATTATAGGGCGGTCGTTGTAGCAGAGACTTGTGATTGGTTGCAGTCAGACGAGCCCCCAGCCTGTGACAGTGTCTGCCTGCAGTCATTGGTCATCGCGGCCCAGTCATAGGCTACACTCACTATATCAGGAAAGAGGCCTGACTCAACTGTAGCTGGTGCTCTGGGTCACCACAGTCACTTTGGCGTTCACCACCACCAGACTTCCATTCTCATTATAAGTGCATATTCCTGCTATACAAGTACCAGATTATCAACCAGGATTATTCTTGGACTGATTTATACCACTGATTGTGAAAATTGCAAATCCTGTGATACATGTTTCCACACTACCAGTCAGAATTTCAGACAAAATAGAAAGATAAAACAGTTTTTCCTGCATGTTGGTGGTCACCATTCCTTGCTGATTTAGCCTTCACAATACATGTTGCCAGACTACTTATCAGGTGTTTCATCCCTCCATTGAGTGATATTGTTGAATCTATAGAGGTCATATTACCTATTCTGAATCTCGCAGGCTGACTGACAAGATCCTTTTGTCCCAATTAACTTTACACTTTCTGACAGTATATTCATAAAGGCCAATAAGAGCCGAAACGTCTACTGGACGCTGTCTTTTCTAATAATCACTATTGGATAAATAAAATCAAATAAATTACCGTACATCTGGAACTTGTCTTTTTCTTTTTTCATCCTGAGTGCCGAAGTTATATACAGTGGAACCTTGGTTAACGAGAACAATCCGTCCTGGGAGTGTGCTTGTTAACCAAGTTACTCATTCAGCAAAGCAAGATTTCCCATAGGAAATCATTGCAATGCAGACAATTCGTTCCACCACTTGTTAAATGTCCCATCCTGGTCCCCTATTGTGCCATTCCACACATGCACAAACACACACAAACACGTACAAACACACACAAACTCACACAAACACACACAAGCTTGCACACACACATATTATGCTCACCTTACCTTCCGTTCCATCGCCGGCCTGCTGGGACTTGCTGTTCGCTAGTACGGGCTGTGTACCGGGTATCCATCACGACGAGGGAGGAACTTCCGCACCCAGAGCGCTGACGTCAAAGGCAGGAGCCGCTTGCCTCTGATTGGTCAGCGCGCTGCCTTTGAGTAGCGGCTGACAAGGGAAGTTCCTGCCTCATCGTGATGCTTGCCGATACACATCCTGGAGCGGCGAACTACAAGACTCAGGAGGCCGGCGATGGAACGGAAGGTACACATAATATGCTCATCTTACCTTCCGTATCATCGCCGGCCTCCTGGGTCTTGTAGTTCGCCGCGAGGATTCCTCCCTCGTCTTGATGTACCGGCAAACTACAAGAACCATGAGGCCGGCGATGGAACGGAAGGTAAGGTGAGCATAATACTGTATGTGCGTACGTGTTTGTGTGTGTTTTGTGCGTGCTTGTGTATGTTTGTGTGGACTGCAAAAGCGGGTTAGAGCGCGGTGGATGTACGAAACCGGAAGTGTGTTCGGTGAGTATTTTGCTCTTACAGCAAAGCTTTCTCATAAACCGAGTTACAAATTTACAGAAAGCTTTGCTTGTTAAACAAAATTCTCATTAACTGGGTTACTCGTTAAGCGAGATTCCACTGTATTTTGCTTATAGGCTACACTCACAGCTGGCGGTCGTTCTCTATGGCTGCTAGCTGTGAGATGTAGCAAAGCTGAATGCATCCTCGTGGGACCTCGTGTGGATTATGCCGGTCCTGCAGGGTGTTGAGGGTTAATAAAGTGGTATAAGAGGGTGTGTTTTTGTATTTTATTCCAAATAAAGGATTTTTCTTTGTGTTTGTACTTCTTTACTATCATGTACAGGTTAGGGATACAGGTATCTCAAACGCCTGTGCCATCACTAACCTAGGGTTTATTAGCAGCCGTATGCTGTTATTAAGCCCTTATTACCCCGATTGCCACCACACCAGGGCAATGGGAAGAGCTGGTAAAGCACCAGGATTGTCACATCTAATGGGTGCGGCAATACCGGGCGGCTACGGGCTGAGAATACCAGTCCCCAGTTGGCTTTATCTTGGCGAAAATTAGGGGGGACTGCACGTCATTTGTTTTTTTAAATTATTTATTTCATTAAAAAAGCCACATGTAGTTTCTCTTACACCGGAGTCACAGTTGCGAAGGACTCGCACGAGTCTGACATCGCATCACTGGCACAGCCGCACACTCTTCTGACTGGAGCGAGCCGCATGTGTTTATGTGTTCAAGTGTAGGAGAATGTATACAGATATGTGTTGGTGTTGACTATGAGCAAAAGGCACACCTGTAACGATGGCATCTGACCACTAGATGTCAGCGTCACTCACTGTTGTTCTAAATTTTATTATGTGTTAACAAAATAATACTTGAATAATATTGTGAGTACTGTGATGTAAATAATAGCCGAACTATGCAATGAAAATGCGATTTTGAGGCTTGATTTATAAAATACTTTTATTGCACCATTGCTCTGTCAGTCAAATTGAGTATGAATAAAGTTTTGTGTTGAATAGAAGTCGGTTGGTTGCCACGGAGATGAAGCTGAGATGATCTGTTTTTTGTGTGTTCCTGTGACTGGTGACGTCTGGGACAATAATCCTCAATTTCCTTTCTGTGGAAAGCGTGAAAAAGAAAGAAAAACAACAACGGAAGGTCATTGAAAAGAGCTGTCCGATTTGTGAAGTGTGACACGGTGCCCGTGGAAGGGTAAAGCACTGTATATCCAACACAAGGATGAGGTACCTCATGTTCTTCATTCTATTTTAAATTCTCCTTGACCGGTCCAACGGGTTTAGCTAGGGTTAGCCAGGTGTATAGACCAACCTAAATAACTGATCTCTATGGGACGGTGTCAGTGAGGTGAACTGTATTCATCTTCCTAACGACTGTTGATACCGCGGTGTGGAGTTCAGAAAGGCCACAGTCCGTGGTGAAGTCCACAAGGCACCCTCCTGCTCGGATTGGATTTGCTCAAAGAGCATGTTATAATCAAAAGAAATTGTTGATATTTGTATTTCATGTAAATGGGAATTGAAAATGGTCACTTATTTGATGTTATTCTTGTTGGTAAACGTGGGCTGAATTCTGCTTAGCTGTACAGCTGAGTCTGGTCATATTGGGATCCCGGGGAGTTTACTGATTGGGGATAGTGTTATGATTGTGAACCAGCAGAAAAGACACATATTACGGTTTCCCCTTTGGAACTAACCCTGTGTAGATCCAGACATATTTATGGTAAGGGGGTGGTATTATTGGCCCCAGGGAAGACATCTCCTTTTAGGGACCAAGAATATGTGGCTTTTCTCTTGGTAAGAAAATTATAAACATAATTCTCTTGTATACGTTTTTCACTGTTTATTTTACTATTGTCTTTTCCTTTCCCAAACAAACAGGGGCGAGTTTTGTGATAACAAATCTTGTTATTGTTTTACCATCGTTTTCGGAAAACTCATCTGTCCTGTCAGTGGCATCACGGTATCATAGCAGAACCTCTTACACATGCACGCTCGTGTTCAGAGAGCAGCAGGCCGTGCCGGGTGATGTCATTGCAGACTTGTATGAGTCTGATATCGCATTACCGACGTAGCCGCACACTCTTCTGACAGGAGCAGTCTGCATGTTTGTCTATGTACATGCACGCTCATGTTCAGAGAGCGGCAGGCCATGCCGGGTGATGTGATGCCAGACTCACACAAGTCTGATATCGCATTACCGGCGCAGCCACACACTCTTTTGACAGGAGCAGGCCACATATGTTTCTGTCTACATGCACGCTCACCATACTGACCCGTAGACACTTGCACTGCTTTCCTCGCCCACCGGCCGTCCTGGCGCATGTGATTGGTTGCAGTCAGCTGACACGCTGACACTCAGGGTGGGGAGCGCATCTAGCAGCAACCAATTACACACGCCGGTGGGTGAGCAAATCAGTGAATAGTCAATTGTTGACTCCGGAAGGTAAAAGCGCGACCCAGAAAGAGTTTGCCGCCAAGACACAGTCTCGGTGAGTATACCGCGCGCTCCTATCCCCTTATCCCTTTCACCAACGTTTTTAATCTACATATTCTGGTCCACATAGACTTATATGGGCACTGGATTCCAAAGCAGATCAGGTTTTTTTAATTGAGTAGTGATTCGACAGTCCTGTTTTTTTGTGAGTCCGAGCAGCTCTAATCCCAACGTATTGTTACCCCTTTATAAATCAAGAATAAATAGCAACAATGGTGGAGGAAGCCACCAAGGCTATCAAAGTAAGAATAAATAGCAACCAAGGTGGAGGCACCCCCAAGGCTACCAAAGTAAGAATAAATAGCAACCAAATTTTATAAATCACTTGTAACGCCATATCTGGAATATGGGATCCAGTTTTGGCTCCATATTTTAAAAAGGATATTCAAAAGATAGAGTCAGTTCAAAGACAGGCACCTAGATTATTGCAAGGAATAGAAGGCTTCTCACATTATGAGAGGCTGAAAAAGTTAGATATGTTTAGCTTAGAAAAAAGACGTCTCAGAGGAGATCTAATTTATATGTATAGATATATGTGTGGTCAATACAAAGGACTGGCACATGACTTATTCCTTGCAAAGACAATACTAAGGACCAAGGGGCACTCACTGTGAGGCCGAAACACACATCCGTTAAAACCACGTCCGTGTAAAACGGGCCGTTTTTCAGGTCCATTTTCCGTTTTTTAGGTCCGTTTTTATGGTATGTGTGGCCTGCGTATGTATCCCGTATGCTAGCCGTATGTGCGTGTGAAATGTCCGTGTGTGCGTGTGAAACTTAACTGACATGTGTTTATGTTGTCCGTGTTGAATGTCCGTGTGTGATGCAAAATGTCGTTTACTACATGTCGGCAGACAGCAGACAGAGTAGCGCGATGAGAATGAACTCGGGTGAACTTCACCCGACTTCATTGTCATGCCGCGGCTCTGTCTGTGTGCCGCGTACTGATTAGCGGTCCCCTGTGAAGGATTCACCGGTGACCGCTAATCCCCCGAGTGACTGAAGTGTACCCCCCCTCTCTCATACTCACCGATCCCCGATCACCGACGCTGCACGGCGTTCACACTGCTCCGCCGGCTTTTTCTAATTTGAAAAAGCCGGCCGCTCATTAAACAATCTCGTATTCCCTGCTTTACCCACCCACCGGCGCCTATGATTGGTTGCAGTGAGACACACCCACACGCTGAGTGACAGGTGTCTCACTGCACCCAATCACAGCAGCCGGTGGGCGTGTCACTATGGAGTATAGAAATAAATAAATAATTAAAAAAAACGGCGTGCGGTCCCCCCCAAATTTAATACCAGCCAGATAAAGCCATACGGCTGAAGGCTGATATTCTCAGGATGGGGAGCTCCACGTTATAGGGAGCCCCCCAGCCTAACAATATCAGTCAGCAGCCGCCCAGAATGGCCGCATACATTAGATGCGACTGTTCTGGGACAGTACCCGGCTCTTCCCGATTTGCCCTGGTGCGTTGGCAAATCGGGGTAATAAGGAGTTATTGGCAGCCCATAGCTGCCACTAAATCCTAGATTAATCATGTCAGGCGTCTCCCCGAGATACCTTCCATGATTGATCTGTAAATTACAGTAAGTAAACACACACAACTGAAAAATCCTTTATTAGAAATAACAAACACAAACACATTCTTTGGTTCACCAATTTAATCAGCCCCAAATAGCCCTCCATGTCCGGCGTACTCCAGGATAGTCCAGTGTCGCTTCCAGCTCTGCTGCATGAAGGTGACCGGAGCAGCAGAAGAAACTGCCGCTCCTGTCACCTCCACGCAGCAAATGAAGAGAGCCACGTGGTCAGCTGTGCTGTCACTGAGGTTACCTGGATCCAGTGGTGGATGCAGCGGTGGCCGCGGGTAACTTCAGTGACAGCTCAGCTGATCGCGCTACTCACCGCCGCTCAGGTCAGCTCCACGCAGCAACTGAGGTGAGTAGCGCGATCAGCTGAGCTGTCACTGAGGTTACCCTCAATGTGTTTGTGTTTGTTATTTCTAATAAAGGATTTTTCAGTTGTGTGTGTTTATTTACTGTAATTTACAGATCAATCATGGAAGGTATCTCGGGGAGACGCCTGACATGATTAATCTAGGATTTAGTGGCAGCTATGGGCTGCCAATAACTCCTTATTACCCCGATTTGCCAACGCACCAGGGCAAATCGGGAAGAGCCGGGTACTGTCCCAGAACAGTCGCATCTAATGTCTGCGGCCATTCTGGGCGGCTGCTGACTGATATTGTTAGGCTGGGGGGCTCCCCATAACGTGGAGCTCCCCATCCTGAGAATACCAGCCTTCAGCCGTATGGCTTTATCTGGCTGGTATTAAATTTGGGGGGGACCGCACGCCGTTTTTTTTAATTATTTATTTATTTATTTCTATACTCCATAGTGACACGCCCACCGGCTGCTGTGATTGGGTGCAGTGAGACACCTGTCACTCAGCGTGTGGGCGTGTCTCACTGCAACCAATCATAGGCGCCGGTGGGTGGGGAAAGCAGGGAATACGAGATTGTTTAATGAGCGGCCGGCTTTTTCAAAAGAGGAAAAGCCGCCGGAGTTTAGAGAACAGCCATGCAGCGCCGCGCCGGAGATCGGGGAACGGTAAGTATGAGAGAGGGGGGGAACTGACCAATAGACAGCGAGAGGGACAGATAAGACAGAGAGACCGACCGACAGACATAGAGAGAGACCGACCGACCGACGGACTGAGGGAGAGAACGAAACAGAAAAAGAAAAAAGACCGACATCACATGAAAAAAGCACAAAACGTACAGGGAGCAAACAGAGATGCGTCCGTGTCACTCGGACGTGCGCACAGACCCATTGACTTTCATTAGGTTCATGCTGCATGTTGCGTGCTGAAAACGGACATGCTTCCGTGCAAAACGGAGACACAAACGTAGCACGCACACGGACCCACAGACCTTAATGAAAAATGCACATGTGTCCTCAAACATTAAATAACATTGGTGCACGTTTGGCCGTGTCTCCGGTATATACGGGAACGGACCAAACACGCACGTGTTTCACGGATGTGTGTTGCAGGCCAAAGAGGAAGAAAGGCAATTCCGGCAGCTAAATGGGAAAGGGTTCTTTACAGTTAGAGTAGTCAGATTGTCGAATGCCCTGCCCCAAGAGGTAGTAATGGCAGACACTATAACAACTTTTAAAACAAGGCAACACAACATTGTCGGTTATAAATGATTTAGTGACAAAATATATAATTGATGGAGGAAGGTTGAACAGGATGGACTTAGAAAGCCATGGACCCCATAGGGGGGAGGGGCGACATGACCAGAGGGAAGGGAGGGAGTGAGGGGTTAATAAAGTGAATTAAAGGGCATTATGGGCCCTTATAGGGGATTGGTGGAATAGGGTCACTGTAGGGTGGGGAGGGGGCTAGTATATAAACTATAGGGGAGGGGTCTTACCTTCCTTGTGACTCCGGACAGTAAAGGATTCCCGCCCACCCGCCCTTGTGTTTTGCGAGTTCGTTTTGGCTATGTTTGTTTATAAAAAAAAAAAAAAAAAAAAAAAAAAAAGAAGAAAACAAAATGAGAAAATGGAATGATGCGGTTTTAGAACAAAAAAAAAAAAAAAAAAAACAAAAAAAGGGGAATACAGGTTAAGAGTCGTATGTTCTGTCGCAGCAGCGGGGGTAGGTCTGGTCCAGAGGCGGTTGTAAGGGATTGGTGGCTGGACTGAGAGGCACTGTCTTGGTATGGTGTCTCCGGGTTCCGGTAAATTGCAGGCACGGGGTTCTGCAAGGTTTGGGGGGTATTAATCCACGGGGTGATTAATACCTCATCTCTGGGTCGGAGTGTTGCGGCCAGGGATATTGGTGGAGGAAGTGGTTTCTGGACCGGGCCTACATGTGGTTACATGTACAGTTATTATTTATGTGTTACCTATTATTTGTTTGGGGTCGCCCGTTGGACGGCGCCCCCTTGTGTTAGTATGTTAATAATAGGTAATAAAGGCTGCTGTGGCCAATTTGTTTAACCAAGTCACATGCAGTCGGTGTGTTATTTATTAGGTTAAGTGGGTATACTAACCATCACGACCGGAGAATCCTTCCTCAGTGGTCAAGGTCTTTTTTCAACCTATGTAACTATGTAACGAAACTAAGCTGCAGAAAATTTAGCAGCGTCAAAAACTCAACAAACACTGATTGAGGGAAATTACCATTATAGGGCACTGCAGGCTGAGACCTTGTCGTTGTAACTGTTATACGGCATAGATCATTGTACAAAGTGATATAACTGTATTTATAATCGAGCTTTGGCTGCCACTGTTATGATCAGCTGGCTTTCAAAGACCATTGTGGCTGTCTGATGCAAGTGGCTGGCCCAAGTGTAGGAGGTGGTTACGTTATCTCCACTCCTACTGTGTTTTAAGGCCCCGTCACACTAAGCAACATCGCTAGCAACATCGCTGCTAACGAACAACTTTTGTGACGTTGCTAGCGATGTTGCTGTGTGTGACATCCAGCAACAACCTGGCCCCTGCTGTGAAGTCGTTGGTTGTTGCTGAATGTCCTGGGCCATTTTTTAGTTGTTGCTGTCCCGCTGTGCAGCACAGATCGCTGTGTGTGACAGCGAGACAGCAACAACTAAATGTGCAGGCAGCAGGAGCCGGCTTCTGCGGAGGCTGGTAACCACAGTAAACATCGGGTAACCAAGAAGCCCTGTCCTTGGTTACCCGATATTTACCTTTGTTACCAGCCTCCGCCGCTCTCACTGTCAGTGCCGGCTCCTGCTCTGTGCACATGTAGCTGCAGGACACATTGGGTTAATTAACCCGATGTGTGCTGAAGCTATGAGAGCAAGGAGCCAGCGCTAAGCAGTGTGCGCTGCTCCCTGCTCTGTGCACATTTAGCTGCAGCACACATTGGGTAATTAACCCGATGTGTGCTGTAACTAGGAGAGCAGGGAGCCAGCGCTCAGTGCGCGCTGCTCCCTGCTCTCTGCACGTGTAGCTCCGTGCGCTGGTAACCAAGGTAAATATCGGGTTGGTTACCCGATATTTACCTTAGTTACCAAGCGCAGCATCTTCCACGCGGCGCTGGGGGCTGGTCACTGGTTTCTGGTGAGCTCACCAGCAACTCGTGTAGCCACGCTCCAGCGATCCCTGCCAGGTCAGGTTGCTGGTGGGATCGCTGGAGCGTCGCAGTGTGACATCTCACCAGCAACCTCCTAGCAACTTACCAGCGATCCCTATCGTTGTTGGGATCGCTGGTAAGTTGCTTAGTGTGACTGGACCTTAATGCTGGTTTATATGCAAAATGCGTTAACCAATTGTATTAGTTAGATAAAGAGTGGAAAATGTTAAGTAGGATATAGTATGAGGTAAAAGGTTTAGGATGTCATTTGTAGGGAAATGGAAATGTTGTCTAGATAGATTTTTGTTTTATTGTAAGCAGGTAATGTCCGATTCAGCTCACTGTTGGGTGGAACTAGTGTTGGTTGAGCAGGGGATCACTTCCTGATGACAGAGTGAGCGGAAAGTCAGTTCTGCAGTGGGGTTCTTGGATTAAAGACGTGACCTTCTAACTTGGGTGTATTGGGGAACCCAGAGGTATCCTCCAACAGTCTGGAGCCTACAGCTCACCTTGTGATAGGCTTATGCGGGCGTCACATGAGATGATCTATCGTGCTATATGTCGTTGGGGGTCACGTTTTTTGTGACGCACATCCGGCATTGTTTACGACGTCGTCCCGTGTGACACCTACGAGCTACTCTGAACGTTCGCAAATCGTTTGCAAATCGTGTATCATTGACACGTCGCTCATTTTTAAAAAGTCATTTATTCTTCTTTGCGCTGGTTGTTCATCGTACCCGGGGTAGCACACATCGCTCCGTGTGACACCCCGGCAACGATGAACACATCTTACCTGCGTCCCGCCGGCAATGCTGAAGGAAGGAGGTGGGGGTATGTACCGCTCATCTCCGCCCCTCCGCTTCTATTGGCCGGCCGCTGTGTGACGTCGCTGTGACGCCGAACGTCCCACCCCCTTCAGGAAGTGGATGTTCGCCACAAACAGCGATGTTGCTCAGCAGGTAAGTACGTGTAACGGGGGTTTAAAGACTTTATGCGCCACGGGCAACTAATTGCCCGTGACGCACAAACGACGGGGCCAGGTACGATCGCTCGTGCGATCGCACAATAGATCATACCGTGTGACACCCGCATTAGAAGAGTCAAGGGCCTAGATGGATATCCAGAGAGAGAACCTCGGGATGCGCCTGAGGACGTCGAGTGATTAGAAGCGATCAGAGGTAGTAAGAGGACCATGGTTAGCTGCAGAGTGAAGAACAGGGGGGAAGCGGAGGCAGATGCCTGGCAGCTGGAGGACTAGATCCCATAGTATAGGATAGGCCAAGCCGGACTACCCCGGGAAAGAAGAACCGCACAAATGTGGCTTTGTCTGTCATGAAGATGGAAAATATAATAAACCGTTTACAGTTGTTATGCCAAGAGTTCTCCAGTGTCCTACGTCTATCTACTACATGTATGATGGCAAACAGCTGGGGGGTGTGGACGCTGCCCTAAATAGTACAGTAAGGGGTACTTTGCACGTTGCAACATCGCTTGCCGATTGTAGCGATACCGAGCGCGATAGTCCCCGCCCCCGTCGCAGATGCGAAATCTTGTGATAGCTGCCGTAGCGAACATTATCGCTACGGCAGCTTCACACGCACTTACCTGCTCTGGCCGGCGACCCGCCTCCTTCCTAAGGGGGTGGGTCATGCGGCGTCACAGCGATGTCACACGGCAGGCGGCCAATAGAAGCGGAGGGGCGGAGATGACCGGGACGTAAACATCCCGCCCACCTCCTTCCTTCCTCATTGCAGGCAGGACGCAGGTAAGGAGATGTTCCTCGCTCATGCGGCTTCATACACAGCGATGTGTGCTGCCACAGGAATGAGGAACAATATCGTACCTGTCGCTGCAGCGAAAATATGGAAATGACCGACACTACACAGATCACCGATTTTCGACGCTTTTGCGATCGTTTATCGGTGCATCCAGGCTTTAAACATTGCGACGTTGTTACTGGCGCCGGCTGTGCGTCACTTTTGATTTGACCCCCGACGAGATCGCAGTAGCAATGTCGCAACGTGCAAAGTACCCCTTAAGGCCGCTTTACACACTGCGATATCGGTACCGATATCGCCATTGTGCATACCCGCCCCATCTGTTGTGTGACACGGGCAAATCGCTGCCCGTGTCGCACAACATCGCCCAGACCCGTCACACTACTTACCTTCCCTGCGACGTCGCTGTGATCGGCGATCCGCCTCCTTTCTAAGGGGGCGGTTCGTTCAGCGTCACAGCAACGTCACTGCAGCGTCACTGAACCACCGTCCAATAGAAGCGGAGGGGCGGAGATGAGCGGGATGAATATCCCTCCTACCTCCTTCCTTCCGCATTGTGGCCGGGAGGCAGGTATGGAGAGCTTCCTCGTTCCTGCGGTGTCACACGGAGCAATTTGTGCTGCCATAGGAACGAGGAACAACTTCGTTACTGCTGCAGTAACGATATTTGAGAATGGACCCCCATGTCGTCGATGAGCAATTTTGCACGTTTTAGCGACGATGCAAAATCGCTCATAGGTGTCGCACGCAACGGCATCGCTACAGCGGCTGGATGTGCGTCACAAAATCCGTGACCCCAACGAGATCGCTGTAGCAATCTCGTAGCGTGTAAAGCCTGCTTTAGTGTTGCACACCTCCCCCGAAGAGGTCTACAAGAACTGGCCCTCTCTGGCGAAGTACTGCGGAGCCCTCACGGACCAGTGTCTGCACCTTCCTTCACATGTATACAGAGATAATGGCTAACACTATCATGAGGTATCAGGACAAGGAGTATGCTTAGTAGACTTTTTAACCCTCCTGCATTAACCACAAGACACAAGTGTAACCTTATCCTATGACATTTTTTATGTTAGTTGATACAAGTGGGCAAGGCAGAGAGGTCAGCTGCATGCAGACATTGTTTCACAATTGTGCTATCAAAGGTGGGCAGTGCTTCATCCTCGCTGTATCTGTACCATCTGGCTGTTACCTTGGAGCATGGACTGTTCTCCTCTGTGCTCTGTTTCTAATAACGTTTGGCTGCAGATGATGCTATGGAGGAACTAGTTTAGGTAAAGGCTATCAATGCTTTCTAAAAGAATAGTGCTCTGAAGGTTTTACTTTCTTATACAAATTTTCAAATTTTCCACTAGGTGGTGCCAGAATGTAGGCTATCAACTACAGAAGAAAATACTTTCAACTTCTAATTCTTCACAACACATACCGTACGTCAGGCTATGTTCCCACAATCAGGGATGAGTTTTTGATGTTGCAGAATTTCTGCACTATTTCTGGACCTTAGTTTGCGTTTTTTTACTTGAAGTTTTGTATGCGTTTTTGACGCGGCTTTTTTCTTTTTTATCTGTTTGGTGTGTTATCCTTTAAGGGAACCGGTCAACAGATTTGGGGCCTATAAGCTGCGGCCACCACCAGTGGGCTCTTATATATGTGGAGCCCCACTTTACCTTCAGGTCGCCTCAGGGTCTTCAGAGACTCCACATGCTGGTGATCTCCTGGCCACAGGTAGGTCAGGTTAACTTCAATGGGAATCGTGACGCCACTCTCGGTAATTGCGGTCAGGGAGTGACCGCCACTGCAGTTTAGGGAATGCCTGGGGCTGATGGTAGATGCAGTCAGTTGTTGTGGCCTCGCGAGAGTGAGACTGGCCCCAGGGCCCAGTGTAAGTGTGTAGTACCACAGGTCACAGAAGAACTCACACACAAGCAGCAATGTCTTTCAGGGTTTTTACTCACTTTCAGATGGTAGCTGTGAGTCAACCCGGACGATGCTATGATGAACCAGGTGGAACCAGGTATCCCTTCGGCTGATGTAGGGGTGACTGCTGACTCGCCTTCCTAGCCCTTCTTGTTTGGGGTGACTCCTTACTTGTAGTATTGCAGGGATCACCCAGGGAAGTCTCAACTGCCGTTCTCCCTTTTCTGGCCTGTTTGCTGGCAGCGTGGACCAAGGTTAAGATGGCTCCAGGCTCAATCCTCCTTATGGGCCCCCTCGTTGCTGCTGATGCTGCGGACTGTGTGTAGGTTGGTGAGGCACATACAGTGCCCTCACCAGCAGGTTTGGCAGGCCAAGTAAATGGGTTCCTGCTCTGGGGACCTGTTTCCCCGTGCGGGCTTGGTTTACCGGTAGTCTCCTTACTCAGCCACCTCTGCACTAGGTGGATTTCAGGCAGCACCACTGGGTAGCCTCTCTCCCCCACCAGCAGCCACTACAGGTGCAGGGTCTGAGCGTGTCCTGATCTTCTACTCCACACCTCAGACGCGACTCTTACTCCTCTGGCTGCCACTGCACAACTCTCTGTCTCCAATCCCACTACCCACCACTAGCTGGGATGCGAGGGCTACGCCCCCTCCCTGGGACTGCCCAGGGGTCCCCTCTAAGCTGGGTGTGTGTGTCCTGGTTACTTCGTGTCTGTGTGTCCACACCCTAGTCAGCCTCTGGGATTACCTGTTTTGTACTGACCCAGCATGGGTGCAATACTCAGTGGCACCTGACCAGGTCAGGGGCACCACATTCCCCCTTAGTTACCAATAGCACGTCCTCGGGTTGTAAAGACAATAAAATTTAAAGTGCAAACTTGTAAAACATTTAAAAACAGTATAAAAACATCATAAAACATTCAAACCAGGTACCATACATCACCACCCTCCACCCACAAGTCCTTAACCCACCCAAAACCCTCTGATCTTCTTTCTTGGGATGGTGGTTAACGGGTAAGCCCCCTTCTCAGTGGTCTTCGGACACTTCTGGCAGGAATGTAGAGGCGGCGTTCTCGGTCAGGGTCACTTCTTTGTGGTGGAGAGCCAAGCCCCATAAACAGGCATGCTCCCTTGTCGAAGGCGAGCCAGGCCCCATAAACAGGCGTGCTCTTGACTTTAGTACAGCAAACGCCATCAGAGGCATGCTTCCAGGTGGTGCAGAGCCAGGCCCCATGAACAGGCGTGCTCTAGTGTTGGTACCTCTTGAGGTAACTATAAACACTGCGAGAGTTTGTGGTTATAGCCAGTTCTTAGCCTTATGGTCCTTTAGTAACTGCATAAAACCAGGTGCAAAGAATTTTTCAAAGAGTTCTCACAATAGTCCTTGTGGGCACATCTTGAACTTGTAACGTTGCTGTAACTGTAACACTTGTAACTTTTCTGTATTTGACTTACACGGACCTCCTCCTCTCACAACCAGGGTTCTTGCTTGTAGGGCTCTGACACCTGGAGGTTTCTGTGTCGTCATCGGCAGCTGTATTTGTGTCTTCAGCTTTGTCTTTAGCTGTGTCTTTAGCTGTGTCTTTTTCCTCTGGTAGTGTTAAGCTTGGGGACTGAGTGGGAGCAGCAGGGTTGTAGCTGGAGCTCTTCGGCCATGGCACTACGTCCAGAGCATACCAGCCTCTTTCACCTTTGTGCCTGGTGAATTCCACTAGGTCTCTCATTCTTAGGTCACGACCAGGGTGTCCTCTGGGCAGGTGGGACCGGACATCTTTTCTGCTTACAAAAATGCCCTCCTTGATGCCAGGCGCTACTATGAAGCCATAGCCACTTCTCAGGCTGAATTCCTCAACCACTCTGCGGTAGAGAAGACCTCTGACCTGGTGCTTGGCTTTTCTGAGAGACTGCTTTTCCTCCAGATCTCGAACTGTCACCTCTTCTTTCTGCTTGCCTGGGGAACGCTGCACAGGGGGTGGTCTTGCTCTCTCGCGGCGCCGTACTCTGCTGGCTGGCCTCCGCATCACCGCCACCTCGCTGTCTGCGGGCTCCCAGGTCGCATGTATACTCGGCATAAAGATGGTCAGCTCTTCTTCAGAAGGGGGTGTCGTAACCTCTTCCCATCGGGAGTAGGGCACATCTCGACCTCCGGGCCTTCCTTACTTCCTTCGGGTGCTGCGTCCTCCTCCAGCTGTTCGGGAATCGGCACTTCAGCCTCCAGGCCTCTCCTCCCCCTTAGTGATCTTGAGTACTCCTCCGGTTGTTCCGGCAGCAGCGCTGGGGACAGGCGTTCATCAGAAGGCCAGGGTGGTGGGCTCTTCTTAGCCGCAGAAGTGGCTGGGACCGCTCCGGGTCCAGGTGACTGCCTGGGGACTATGTATCTGTCCACCAGGTCTTTGGGGAAATGTGCACTTAGCTCCTCTTTAAGCCGCAGGAATACTGGGTCTTCTCCCGGCAGGGACGCAGGACACGGATCTTCAGTCGGCGGCTGGAGCGTGGTGGCTGCTTCTGTTTTGCAGGCTGGGGTAGACGGCATTGCGGCCTGGTCTGGTCTGTCCGGACGGGACGCTGCTGCGGCCTGGTCTGGGCTGGCCGGACATGGCGTGGCTGCGGCCGGGGGTCTGGTCTGGCCGGATGGGACACCGCTGTGGCCGGGTCTGGTTTGACCGGGCATGGCGTTGCAGCATGGGTCTCAGCAGGAACTGCAGCGGGACTCTCCGTGGGCATCGCAGCATGGATCACAGCAGGCATCACTGCAGGGATCACCTCTGTTAACAGCGCCAGTGGGGTCAATGTATCCGAGCGGGCAGGGGCAGCGTGGGACTCACCCAAAGGCATCAACATCGGGGTCTGGGTGGTCACCTCTCGGCTCAGCACTTGTCGCGCGGTCCACCTCTCGTAGGCCTGAACCGCCACCGCCAGCTCCCGGAGCTCTGAGCGTCCTTCCATCACCTGCTGCATTATTCTTGCTTGCAGATGGTCGCAGAACTGGGCGAGCTCCCAGTCTCACCAGGCAACGGAGCCTGGTTCTGGTTCACCGCGTGCGGACGCCATTCTCTCTGCATCGTCGCTGCTCACCAGGTTCTCTCTGCACTCTCTAAGTTTTGTTTCTTGCAGCCTCTTGACTTTCCCTTCCTTTTCCACCAGCCTTGAACATCTCTGCCGTGTAAGGTCAGATCCACCCCCATCGCTCGCGAGGTCAGAGCGCTCCAAGGGTTCTCTGGGTAGCCACACTTCTTCGTGGGTGGTTAATTCTTCTTGCGCCGGCTGCTGTTGTTTCTTGGCCCGCTTTCTGCGGTGGCAATATGGCGGCGCTTCAAATTTTTGAAACGGACAGCCAAGGCACATGGTCACCTGTCTTAACAGGTCTAGTCCTGATCCTGTTCGTGACGCCAGATGTGGAGCCCCGCATTACCTTCAGATCGCCTCAGGGTCTTCAGGGACTCCATGCGCTGGTGATCTCCTGGCCACAGGTAGGTCAGGTTAACTTCAATGGGAATCGTGACACCACTCTCGGTAATTGCGGTCAGGGGGTGACCGCCACTGCAGTTTAGGGAATGCCTGGGGCTGATGGTAGATGCAGTCAGTTGTTGTCGCCTCCAGAGAGTGAGGCTGGCCCCAGGGCCCAGTGTAAGTGTGTAGTACCACAGGTCGCAGAAGAACTCACACACAAGCAGCAATGTCTTTCAGAGTTTTTACTCACTTTCAGATGGTAGCTGTGAGTCAACCCGGGCGATACTATGATTAACCAGGTGGAACCAGGTATCCCTTCGGCTGATGTAGGGGTGACTGCTGACTCGCCTTCCTAGCCCTTCTTGTTTGGGGTGACTCCTTACTTGTAGTATTGCAGGGATCACCCAGGGAAGTCTCAACTGCCGTTCTCCCCTTTCTGGCCTGTTTGCTGGCAGCGTGGACCAAGGTTAAGATGGCTCCAGGCTCAATCCTCCTTATGGGCCCCCTCATTGCTGCTGATGCTGCGTACTGTGTGTAGGTTGGTGAGGCACATACAGTGCCCTCACCAGCAGGTTTGGCAGGCCAAGTAAATGGGTTCCTGCTCTGGGGACCTGTTTCCCTGTGCGGGCTTGGTCTACCGGTAGTCTCCTTACTCAGCCACCTCTGCACTAGGTGGATTTCAGGCAGCACCACTGGGTAGCCTCTCTCCCCCGCCAGTAGCCACTACAGGTGCAGGGTCTGAGCGTGTCCTTATCTTCTACTCCACACCTCAGATGCGGCTCCTCCACTCCTACTCCTCTGGCTGCCACTGCATAACTCTCTGTCTCCAGTCCCACTACCCACCACTAGCTGGGATGCGAGGGCTACGCCCCCTCCCTGGGACTGCCCAGGGGTCTCCTCTAAGCTGGGTGTGTGTGTCCTGGTTATTTCGTGTCTGTGTGTCCACACCCTAGTCAGCCTCTGGGATTACCTGTTTTGTACTGACCCAGCATGGGTGCAATACTCAGTGGCACCTGAGCAGGTCAGGGGCGCCACATATACAGCATTGTAACTGCAGACTGGTCAAATGGGTGGCACCGTTCACCGGGATCGGCACCTCCTTTTTCCGCCATTTTGGTCTTCCTTCTTCTGAAGCCTGGGTGCATGACGCATCCTGTGCAGGGCCAGATTATAGGTGGGGCAGGCGAGCCTTTAAGGGGGCCCCTACCACCAGGGCCATACTTGTCACTAGGCATCCGTCAGCAAAATGTTTTTTTTTTTCTTCGCCATCATATCCCCCTCCGTAAAGACAGTCTAATAAATCAGCTGTGTTTTCGGGGTTGAGGAGGCGCATCTCCATTTATTTGTATCTGCGTCTTTAAGACGCGAAAACAAACTGCGGGCACAGGACGCTGATTGACCCCGGAAGTACCAGCACCTGCACTTCCTGGGTCAAAGGTGTGCCAATCAGCTCTCTGCTACGGCGTCCAATGCTGAGGACGTTACAGAAGGATGCCGGAGCCAGGAGAGGAGAATCACCGGTGCAGGAGGATGGCCGAGGGCACCAGAGCAGCAGGAGGATGGCGGCCTACACTGGAGCAGTAGGAGGATGGCACCACAGCAGGTGAGGGCTCGCAAAGCTGAAGATTCGTAAGAAAGATGTGGGTGTTGCTAATGCGGCAGACAGTGCATGTGTGGGGGAGGGGGGAGAGACTCATGCTGCACACTGTGTATGTGGGGGATGGGGGAGAGACTAATGCTGCAGACAGTGCATGTGTGGGGGAGGGGGGAGACTCATGCTGCACACTGTGCATGTGTGGGGGAAGGGGGAGAGACTAATGCTGCAAGCAGTGCATGTGAGGGAGGGGGAGAGACTAATGCAGCAGACAGTGCTTGTGTGGGGGAGGGAGGACTAATGCTGCACACTGTGCATGTGTGGGGGAGGGGGGAGAGACTAATACTGCACACTCTGCATGTGTGCGGGAGGGGGGAGAGACTAATTCTGCAGACAGTGCATGTGGGGGAGGGGGGTAGAGACTAATGTGGCAGACAGTGCATGTGGGGGAGGGTGGGAGAGACTAATGCGGCAGACAGTGCATGTGGGGGAGGCGGGGAGAAACTAATGCGGCAGACAGTGCATGTGGGGGAGGCGGGAGAGACTAATGTGGCAAACAGTGCATTTGGGGGAGGGAGGGAGAGACTAATGCGGCAGACAGTGCATGTGGGGGAGGGGGGAGAAACTAATGCGGCAGACAGTGCATGTGGGGGAGGGGGGACTAATGCGGCAGACAGTGCATGTGGGAGAGGGGGGGAGACTAATGCGGCAGACAGTGCATGTTGGGGGGGAGACTAATGCGGCAGACAGTGCATGTGGGGGAGGGGGGAGACTAATGCGGCAGACAGTGCATGTGGGGGAGGGGGGAGAAACTAATGCGGCAGACAGTGCATGTGGGGGAGGGGGGACTAATGCGGCAGACAGTGCATGTGGGAGAGGGGGGGAGACTAATGCGGCAGACAGTGCATGTTGGGGGGGAGACTAATGCGGCAGACAGTGCATGTGGGGGAGGGGGGAGAAACTAATGCGGCAGACAGTGCATGTGGGGGAGGGGGGACTAATGCGGCAGACAGTGCATGTGGGAGAGGGGGGGAGACTAATGCGGCAGACAGTGCATGTTGGGGGGGAGACTAATGCGGCAGACAGTGCATGTGGGGGAGGGGGGAGACTAATGCGGCAGACAGTGCATGTGGGGGGGGAGACTAATGCTGCACACTGTGCATTTTTGGGGAGGGGGTGACAGACTAATGCTGCACACTGTATGTGTGGGAAGGGGGAGACAGACTAATGCGGCAGACTAGGGATTGTGGGGGAGGGGGCCTATTAAGGAAGATAAGATTTAGAGGGCTATTGCTGTAGGAGGTAGTTTTAGGGGGCTATTGCTATTGCTGTAGGAGGTGGGTTTAGGGGGGCTTCTAGAGTGAGGGATAGTGCAACGGACAAAATTGATGGGGAAAACTGTAAGGACTCAGTATGTTGGGGGTTAAATATGGAAAAGGGGGCAGCATTGGGAGCTCATTATGGAGAAGGGGCAGCATGAAGCTAAATATGGAGGGGGGCAGTGGGAGGACTCAGTAGGGATTAGCAATATGCACCCAGAACTGTTCATGGTTCTGCGGGCATATTTATGTGTTCCCTTGTTTTTTGTTTTTTTTTCTATGTTCGCTATTGTGGGCATTGTTTTTTGTTTTCCAGATGTTTGAGGTCGATTCATCAATAGCAACTTTATAAAAAGTCTGAAAATATCTGGAAACCTCCAACCGCACCCACAATAGGCAAACATAAAATACACAAATGAACTCATGTAAAATAGTCTTTGAAAAACCACAAATTAAAAACAAAAAAGGCACAAATTGAATAATTGATTGGACATTTTGCACAGCTTTCAACTGTTCCGGATCCAGCACTACAATCCCTATGTGGCAGAGCTGTCCCACTGTCCTGGGAAGTGAGAGCAATGTCCCGAATTCCACTTGCTCTGTGCGAGGTCTCTCCTGCCGTCTTCATTGCTCCACAGTTTCCTTCCTCCGCTCAGGTGTGAATCTAGCATCTCTCCGCTCTCTACACATCTAAATTCAATTAAATAACTAATTTGTCTCTATTTTTTATCTTCTTTTATTTCACAGCCTGTACTGATAAGTATAGGGGAATTTTTGCTACTTGAAAGTGCATTATAGTCTCCTAAATTACAGGCAAATTGTATTGGTAAATAAAGATTCGTCTTTTTAGACCAGTGCATTTCTATGTACCTGCATTCTAAAGAAAATATTTTTTTTCTTCCTATAAAATACTAAAAAATAAGGAAAATCAAATACAAAAATGTTCATTTAAATACACCTTACGCCTTTGAGGTCCCTTTCAACTCAACCATTCTATGATTCTATAGACATTAGGAAAAACTTTGACAGTGAGGGCAGTCAGGGAATGGAACAGGCTACCACGGGAGATGGTAAGCTCTCCATCACTGGAAATCTTCAAGTGGAAACTGGATAAACATATAGCGGAGATGATTTAGGAAAGCCTGTGTGACGCCCTGGCCTATCAGGTCGTCACAGGGTATTGTGCAATCTGCCCTTCTGCATGATATCCATCTCCTCCTTGGTAACGGGTCCCTAACCTTTGGTGTTGCTAAGAACAAGCTAATCAAAACCCTAGGAACACTCTGCACAACACCCACCAGACACACCTGTGAACAGGCTGAAGGGAATAGGGTTGGCCACTTGGGGGGTTGGTTAAGGGGAGGTCAGGAGTGTCAGGAGATAGTTTTGCGGGCGTCACACGGTTCGATATATCTGGTGATATACCGTCGGGGTCACGTCGTTAGTGACGCACATCCGGCATCGTCAGAGATATCGTACCGTGGGACACCTATGAACGAGCAGAAATACCTTCTCGTTCATTGTTGACACGTCATTCATTTTCATAATCTCGTTCCTCCTTCTGTGCTCCGGTTGTTCGTCGCTCCCGGGGCAGCACACATCGCTCCATGTGACACCCCGGGAGCGACGAACACAGCTTACCTGCGTCCCGCCGGCAATGGTGAAGCAAGGAGGTGGGCAGGATGTTTACATCCCGCTCATCTTCGCCCCTCCGCTTCTATTTTCCGGCTGCCGTGTGACGTCGCTGTGACGCTGAACATCCCTCCCCCTTCAGGAAGAGGATGTTCGCCGCCCACAGCGATGTCGCCCGGGAGGTAAGTCCGTGTGACGGGGGGTTAATGACTTTGTGCGCCAGAGACAACTAATTGCCCGTGATGCACAAACGACGGGGGCGGGTGCAATCGCTTATGCGATTTCACGATTTATCGTCCCGTGTGACGCCCGCATTAGTTGTGAAGTGACTCTCAAGAGGAGAGGTCACGGGGAGAGAGTTGTGTTGGAGGTGAAAGTGAGAGGAGGTCGGGAGCTGGGCTCCTTGGTACTAGGTGGCAGACGTTGGTCTGGGCCTGGTAGGAGCTGGACTCCAGTCACAGGGGATCGTGACAAGGGGCACGGACTGTCGAGGAGGACAGCCGGCAGCCTTGTGCCATCACTGGGCAGGGGCCAGGGCACGATGGGGTACGTGGACCCTAGTCCAGGAAGTAGCTTTAGGCGTCCTGGTAATTTACCCGACGAGGACGGAGCCTTCAAGATCCGTTCTCCACCCACTCCAAAATCGGGGTACTAGCGCAACGAGGGGGATAGGACTTTCCCACTGCATAGTCCAGAAAATCCCAAGCGTGAACCCTGAGAGCAAGCTCACCCAGTTAGCCACACTGGTGAGCGCGACCCATCTAGTTTCATGCTAAAAGTGACCAACTACAGACAAGAGGTGCCAAGGTTAAAGGTCACAGGCCAACAAGCAACACCAATGGGCACGGGATCCAGGCGTGCTCCCTCCCTGCTACAGTGGCATCAAGAACTTTGGTTTACCACGGTTGTCAGCGTCAGTGTTATTGGACTGAGTGAGTACGCAATGAACCCTTACCGGCCCAATGGCACCTTACCGACACCATCACCGAGTCCCGGGGCATCCCCCCTACCCGTGGAGGGGTTAAATACCTGGCTGCCCACTCCATCGCCACCGGATACTCCCAGCTGCAGTGGTGGTACTTCACCCTTACCACACACCACAGGTGGCGTCACGAACTTTAACCAAACAACCCCATGTAAATATCCCCCCTTTTGTTTGAGTGGCTGCGCGATCCCGACCCCCCGGGTCCGGAGACCCCTCGAGCCACCGCGGTTCCGGATCCAAGCAGCCCGGCTGCTGACGCAGGGGCAGAACACCTGCACTCGCAGGGGGTTGGACTCGATGGCCCTTGAGGTCCCTTCCAACTCTACCATTCTATGATTCTATCTATGATACCTTTTTAATTTTATAAATATACATCATAGATAAGCAAATAACATGGACGTAAAGCATTTGGTATCCCTTTTATCATAAAAAAAACCCGTATAATACAGCAAAAAGCATGAAACTGGAGGGCTCCTTATGGAAAGGGAGAAATGATATGCGTTTCAATCTAAGCATGGTGGGTAAACTATCAATAGTGAAAAAGTGAGTGTGTGGTATTGCACTCACGGGTGATGACATTCAAGCTTTCATAAAGCCATTGCTTGGCTATAGCTAGACGAAGTGCTGCTCATCCGATGGGCTGCAGGTGTGTCCTCCAGTGGAGCTCTGAACAGTTTAGAGTGTAGGATGTAGTTATTGGTATTGGCATTCTACAATATAAAGGGGATGGTGATGATGTACAGTATTTATTAATTTTTACTTTGATATACAACGCATTTCAGAATAACAAGCCTTCTTCTGGTATGCATCCTGAAGAAGGCTTGTTATGCCAAAACATGTTGTATTTCAAACTAAATAGAATCTGGGACTTAGTCCCCTGTTTTTTATATATCATTAGAGTTGAGTGTACCCGTGGAAGTTCGGTTTAGCCGGACTTTAGATACAGTTCGGTTTGGGACTGGGACTTGACCTGAACCCCAATGGAAGCCACTATTTGGGTAGTTCGGGTCTCATGCAGTCAGCAATAAACAAAATACTTCCGGGGCAGGGTGTGCATGCTACATCCGATCACACTGTTGTTACACCCAGTTCGAGCCATTCAAACACTGCAAGCGGCTCACACTGGGCTAAGCACAGTGATGCTCATGCGAGTGGTTTGCATACGTAAAGCACCCGAGCTCTGTTTTGTTTTTGTAAAGTCTGTGTTCTATATGAATATCAAACATCGAACCTTAGGTTCGGTTATCATCACTGGACATGAGCAGACCTATTGAAATTCGGGTTCAGAGGGTTAAGCTGGACTTTAGATGAAGTTCAGTTCAGGACCAAGACTTAACCACAACCTTATTGGAAGTCAATGATTAGGCAGTTCAGCTTTCCGCCCACATGCAGCCAGCCATAAACAGAGCATTTCTAGGGGAGGGCGGGTAAAGCATCTGAACTCCGAACTCCAACACTGATTGTTTTGTAAAGTCTGTGTTTCGTACAGACACTGGACTTTACTTTTCAGGTCCGCTCATCTCTAAACATCACCATCCACTTTATATCCGTAAGCGCCATTACCGGTGACTACACCCTACATAATATAGCAAACAGATTATTTACAATGATTGGTATATGGTGTAAAAAAAATTGTCATTGACCTCATTTTCTCCCTTAAACCCTACTGCATTTATTCTGCTGCTTTTTACCTGTATGTTTTCTGCTGCAGAGTTTCAAAGAAAAACCTAGTTTAAAATCCACAGGGGACCAAGCCGCAAAGACTATTCAAACAGCTGAATCCTGGTGGCTTCTCCCTGCCCATCAATTCATTAAAAGTGGTGATGCTCCTTATACCAAAAATTTTACTAGTATTTGACCGGAGTAACATTTCTGGCGAGGCATACACCATTAATATAATGCCCCTAATTGATTAAGTGGCATGCGACTCTTAATGAATTAGTTGAGTATGATTCCTGCAAACACACTGCATTAAGACTTTTGTGACTTTTGACATTTTCAGGCCACTGTTAGCATGCTCCACCCTGCTCCACCATAGTGGACAAAGCTAGAGAGGAGCTAGTCCGTGATGGGTTGTGACTATGTCTACTCAACAAATTCATCAAAGGTGAAAGAGTACATTTATGCCAGAAATGATATCTCCAGTTCCTGCTTCCGGCCAGGTGCATACCACTGATAACATGCACTGAATTCAGAGGATATTATTGTGCATGCCTCTCATTAAGAATGACATGAATACTTAGCTTCATAATTTGTCTATAATGTTTTAGATTAAACATTATTTGTCTGATGAATGTTGTATTATTATATCGTTTCTAATTTATATATGCATTGCGATGCCTATTTTATAACAACAGGTAAGGCACAAAAACTCAAACCAAGTTGGCTTTTTTGCTACTTGCTTGTCACAGTTGCTGTTCACTAGGCACGTGACACCATTTACTTGCATAACATCACAATGTAGCAGCTACACAGAGCGAACTTTGGCCATGCGGTCACAATTGTGGCCAAAGTCATCTTGTGTAGCCCCAGCCTAAATTTAACAATGCGACCTGTGCCCCAACAGGATTTTCTATGTGGCCACAGAAAATATTTTAGTTTGACACCCCTGGTGTAGACAATACTTTATGAGCTAAATTAACACCACAAATCAGACAGCGGCATAGTGAGGGTTTTTAGCTCCTGGGGTAAGGCAAATATTTTCCACTACCTAATCCATGGATCGTTAATGCCTCCAGAGTTCCTTCCAGTAAATTTCCAGTTCAATACTTCAACCCCTTCTTCCCGAAGCACATATATTGCATTTTAAGAAAATACCTTGGCTAAGTTCACATTCCCATACATTCTATTTGTCTGCTACAATCAGAGGAACAAACAGAATTAATATTCAAACGTATCATTTGCATTTGCAAGTTATAAAAACGTAAGCAGAGAGAACTCACTGATTATTATAGGATCTATCTGGATTATCTGGATTCTTTATTTGTGCCAGTTTTAATAACTGAAAAAAATGGACCCTATAATAGTAAGTGTGGCATCTCTGCTTTCATTATAGCAAGGCATACTATAGTAATACATATTCCATTTGTTTGTTTCTCTAAACAGAATAGACAAACAGATTGAAGGTTCCTGACTTCATCGTAACGCCTCTGTAAGCACATTTCTAATCATCTCGGTCCTCCTCCACTGAAGATAACCTGCATAGATTTATATGCAGAACTCAGCAAGCATTGGCTGCAGTGCACACGGGTACTCAGTGTGGCCTAAAAATGCATTCACGTTGCACAATTATGGTGAATGAGCGTTCCTAGGAATGCTTGTTTTTTGGTAATTATGCAATGTAACCAGACTGCGGACAGAGTTTCTACTATTATACTTTTACTGGACAACTGGACCAAAATTCACAGACTATGCACATTTTTTACAACCATTTGCTATAACTCTTTATAAAGCCCTGGTCCTTGATAAAACCACACCCACTTATAAAACCATGCTCCCTGAGATTTCCAAAATAATTCAGAGTAAGAGCACATACTGAGATTTACACCCCACATAAAGGATAGGAGAGGTTACCATGGACAGTGTGTGTGTGTGTGTGTGTGTGTGTGTGTGTGTATATATGTACATACAGTACAGCCCAAAAGTTTGGACACACCTTCTCATCTCTAGAACAACTGTTAAGAGGAGACTTTGTGCAGCAGGCCGTCATGGTAAAATAGCTGCTAGGCAACCACTGCTAAGGACAGGCAACAAGCAGAAGAGACTTGTTTGGGCTAAAGAACACAAGGAATGGACATTAGACCAGTGGAAATCTGTGCTTTGGTCTGATGAGTCAAAATTTGAGATCTTTGGATCCACCACCGTGTCTTTGTAGAAAAGGTGAACGGATGGACTCTATATGGCTGGTTCCTACCGTGAAACATGGAGGAGGAAGTGTGATCGTGTGGGGGTGCTTTACTGGTAACACTGTTGAGTATTTATTCAAAAATTGAAGGCATACTGAACCAGCATGGCTACCACAGCATCTTGCAGCGGCGTGCTATCCCATCTGGTTTGCATTTAGTTGGACCATCATTTATTTTTCAACAGTACAATGACCCCAAACACACCTCCAGGCTGTGTAAGGGCTATTTGACTAAGAAGGAGAGTGATGGGGTGCTACGCCAGATGACCTGGTCTCCACAGTCACCAGACCTGAACCCAATCGAGATGGTTTGAGGTGAGCTGGACCGCAGAGTGAAGGCAAAAGGGCCAACAAGTGCTAAGCATCTCTGGGAACTCCTTCAAGATTGTTAGAAAACCATTTCCGGTGACTACCTCTTGAAGCTCATCAAGAGAATGCCAAGAGTGTGCAAAGTAGTAATGAAAGCAAAAGGTGGCTACTTTGAAGAACCTAGAATATAAGACATATTTTCAGTTGTTTCACACTTTTTTAAGTATTTCATTCCACATGTTTTAATTGATAGTTTTGATGCCTTCAATGTGATTCTACAATTTGCAGAGTCCTGAAAATAAAGAAAACTCTTTGAATGAGAACGGGTGTCCAAACCTTTGGTCTGTACTGTATATACACAAATACAGATCCTGAGAATTACACCCTGTATACAGGACAGGAGAAGTTGTACTGTGCAGTGTATATATATACAGAATAATACAGATACTGAGAATTACTCCCAGTATGCAGGACAAGGAAAGTGGTACTTTGCAGTGTATATTGTTGTGAATGTCGTCTGTGTGGGTGCTGTTTTGGAGTGTGGCTAGGAATCATAGTGGAGCTGAGTCTGAGCCTGTAACTCAGGCAGGAGTCGGCGTTAATGGGGAATTAAGGAAGTCCTATTGCAGAGAAGCCTGGTGTATATAGGAGAGAACCTTTTGCCTTGCTGGTGCCGGTTATAATTGAATTTTCCTCAGTCTCTGATCCTGGCTTGGTGTTCTGTCCTTCCCTGCTTCCCTGAGCAAGACTTCTGCAGATAAGTTTGTTAGTTTTTTCCTTGCTTCCTGGTTTACACCTTGGGGTGTTTGTTTTTATTGGTTTTGTATCTGTTTTCTTGCAGGTGAAGTTTTGTTTCTCTTGTGTGTGAGCATGGGGGTTCCCCCTTTGCTAGCTCATTTGCAAGAAAAGGGAGTTTCTCCCTGTCTAACTTGATTATTTGCACTTTTGTATTTTTGTCTTCTTTTTGATATTTTGTTCTCCCATTATTTACAAGAGTACCTGATATAGTGGGGGTGAGGTCGTTCGACCTCAAGGGCCATTTTTACTATCAGGAGATTAGAATTTTTCTGCAAGGATTTTTGAACTGACCACAACCAGTGGTCTTTCCTTTCCTTTGTATCTAGTTAGTCGGGCCTCGCCTTTGCTTAATTTATTTTTCCTACATCACCATAATTTTTATATGTCGGGGGCTGTCTACTCCTTTGGGGACTTCTCTGAGGCAAGGTAGATTTCCTCATTTCTATCTGCGAGGCTCAGCTAGTTTCTCAAGCTGTGATGAGGCGTCTAGGTGTTAAGGAACGCTCTACGGCTACTTCTAGTGTTTGCCTGATAGTTAGGGGATTGCGGTCAGCCCAGGTTCTAACTACTCTTGTGGTTCTTAGTGTTTTTTCACTAATGGGAGTTTTTTGTAATCTTCCATGGTTACCGGTTCATAACAGTATATATACAGAATAACAGAGCTACTACGAACTACACCCAGTATACAGGACAGGAAAAGTAATGCTGTGCTGTGTATTCAGACAGAATAATAGATATTCCAAGACCTACACCCAGTATACAGGACAGGAGAAGCATTACTGTGCAGTGTGTATATATATATACAGTGCCTACAAGTAGTATTCAACCCCCTGCAGATTTAGCAGGTTTACACATTCGGAATTAACTTGGCATTGTGACATTTGGACTGTAGATCAGCCTGGAAGTGTGAAATGCACTGCAGCAAAAAAGAATGTTATTTCTTTTTTTTTTTTTTTTTTTTTAAATGGTGAAAAGTTTATTCAGAGGGTCATTTATTATTCAACCCCTCAAACCACCAGAATTCTGTTTGGTTTCCCTAAAGTATTAAGAAGTATTTCAGGTACAAAGAACAATGAGCTTCACATGTTTGGATTAATTATCTCTTTTTCCAGCCTTTTCTGACTAATTAAGACCCTCCCCAAACTTGTGAACAGCACTCATACTTGGTCAACATGGGAAAGACAAAGGAGCATTCCAAGGCCATCAGAGACAAGATCGTGGAGAGTCACAAGGCTGGCAAGGGGTACAAAACCCTTTCCAAGGAGTTGGGCCTACCTGTCTCCACTGTTGGGAGCATCATCCGGAAGTGAAAGGCTTATGGAACTACTGTTAGCCTTCCACGGCCTGGACAGCCTGTGAAAGTTTCCACCCGTGCCGAGGCCAGGCTTGTCCGAAGAGTCAAGGCTAACCCAAGGACACAAGGAAGGAGCTCCGGGAAGATCTCATGGCAGTGGGGACATTGGTTTCAGTCAATACCATAAGTAACGTACTCCACCGCAATGGTCTCCGTTCCAGACGAGCCCGTACGGTACCTTTACTTTCAAAGCGTCATGTCAAGGCTCGTCTACAGTTTGCTCATGATCACTTGGAGGACTCTGAGACATACTGGTTCAAGGTTCTCTGGTCTGATGAGACCAAGATCGAGATCTTTGGTGCCAACCACACACGTGACGTTTGGAGACTGGATGGCACTGCATACGACCCCAAAAATACCATCCCTACAGTCAAGCATGGTGGTGGCAGCATCATGCTGTGGGGCTGTTTCTCAGCCAAGGGGCCTGGCCATCTGGTCCGCATCCATGGGAAGATGGATAGCACGGCCTACCTGGAGATTTTGGCCAAGAACCTCCGCTCCTCCATCAAGGATCTTAAGATGGGTCGTCATTTCATCTTCCAATAAGACAACGACCCAAAGCACACAGCCAAGAAAACCAAGGCCTGGTTCAAGAGGGAAAAAATCAAGGTGTTGCAGTGGCCTAGTCAGTCTCCTGACCTTAACCCAATTGAAAACTTGTGGAAGGAGCTCAAGATTAAAGTCTACATGAGACACCCAAAGAACCTAGATAACTTGGAGAAGATCTGCATGGAGGAGTGGGCCAAGATAACTCCAAAGACCTGTGCCGGGCTGATCAGGTCTTATAAAAGCCGATTATTAGCTGTAATTGCAAACAAGGGTTATTCCACAAAATATTAAACCTAGGGGTTGAATAATAATTGACCCACACTTTTATGTTGAAAATTTATGAAAATTTAACTGAGCAACATAACTTGTTGGTTTGTAAGATTTATGCATCTGTTAATAAATCCTGCTCTTGTTTGAAGTTTGCAGGCTCTAACTTATTTGCATCTTATCAAACCTGCTAAATCTGCAGGGGGTTGAAGACTACTTGTAGGCACTGTATATATATATATATATATATATATATATATATATATATATATATATATATATATATATATATATATATATATATATATATATATATATATATATATATATAGACACAGGAACTTTCAGGTCTTTGGAGATGGACTTGTAGCCTTGAGATTGCTCATGCTTCCTCACAATTTGGATTCTCAAGTCCTCAGATAGTTCTTTGGTCTTCTTTCTTTTCTCCATGCTCAATGTGGTACACACAAGAAGACAGGACAGAGGTTGAGTCAACTTTAATCCATGTCAACTGGCTGCAAGTGTGATTTAGTTATTGCCAACACCTGTTAGGTGCCACAGGTAAGTTACAGGTGCTGTTAATTACACAAATTAGAGAAGCATCACATGATTTTTCAAACAGTGCCAATACTTTTGTCCACCCCCGTTTTTAAGTTTGGTGTGGAATTATATCCATTTTGGCTTCATGACAATTTGTTTTTTTTCATTGAAGACAAATTAAATGAAGATAATAATACGTATAATATGTATGTATGTATGTATGTGTGTGTGTGTGTGTGTGTGTCCGCTAAAGAAATACGCACTGTCGCATTTACAGTCACAAAATTTTGCACAGACGCCACATGTGATTCAGGGAACCTCAGACTATGTTTTGCCGGGAAAATTTAACCCTGCGCTTTACAGTTACTCTCCAAAAAACCTGCCTCCATTAAAGTCAATGGAGCTGCGAGCTAAAGGTTATTAATAGCAGCTTTGATTGGTTGCTATAGGAACAAAGGACATTCATAGTATAAGAAGCTTATGTGTGAGCTAATAAGATGTTGGTGGGGAGACGGATAGAGAGAAACAGAAAGAGACAGACAGACATAGGCACAGATAGAGTAAGAGGTAGAAAGGGAAAGAGACAGAGAAAGACAGAGACAGGCAGAGAAAGACAAAGACAAACAATCAAAGAGAAAGACAGAAGCAGACAGACACAGACAGACAAGCACAGAGAGGGAAAGAGACAGACAGAGACAGACATTCAAAGAGACAGAGGCAGACAGATACAGACAGGGAAAGAGACAGGCACAGACAAACAGGGAAAGAGAAAGACAGAGAAAGAGACAGAGACAGGGGAAGAGACAGACAGGGAAAGAGAAAAAACAGGGAAAGAGACAGACAGACAAGGAAAGAGACAATGAAAGAGACGAGACAGAGAAAGAGACAGATGGGAAAAAGACAGACAGGGAAAGAGACAGACCTGGAGAGAGATAAACGGGGAAAGAGACAGCCAGGGAAAGAGACAGCTGGGGAAAGAGTCAGACGGGGAAAGAGTCAGACAGACACAAATATAGAGACAGAAATACAGACACAGAGATAGAGAGAGACAAAAAGACAGACACAGAGATAGAGACAGAGAGACTGATACAGAGACAGAGACAGACAGAGAGATAGGCACAGACAAACAGAGAGACAGACACAGACAGAGAGATAGGCACAGACAAACAGAGAGACAGACACAGACAGACACACATGGATAGAAACAGAGACATACATGGATAGACACAGACAGACAGGGAAAGAGACAGATACACAGAGACAGACAGAGACAGACACACAGAGACAGGAACACAGAGATAGACAGAAAGAGACATAGACAGACAGAGACTGGGAGAGAGACAGAGAGATAGTTACTATCCCAGGCAACGCCTGGGTACTACAGCTAGTTATTTATATTTGCCAAATGCCAGTATAATGAGAGAGAATGTTTAAAGACATTTTTATTACTTTCTGCAATGTTAAAAGTTTACATACACTAAAAGTAGTATGCCTTTAAACAATATAGGACAACCCATATGATGATGTCATGCCTTTGGGAACTTCTTATAAGTTTACTGGCAACATCTGAGTTAATTAGAGACATACCTGTGGACATATTTTAATGTACATCTGAAACATAATGCTTCTTTGTGTAGAATCATGGGAATGTCAAAAGAAATCAACCAAGATCTCAGGAAGAGAATTTTGGACTTGCACAAGTCTGGTTCATCCTTGGGTGCAATATCCAGATACCTGAAGGTGCCTCGTACATCTGTACAAACAATTATACACAAGTACAAGCAAGATGGGAATGTCCAGCCATCATACCGCTCAGGAAGGAGACGGGTTCTGTGTACCAGAGATGAATGTGCTTTGGTCAGACATGTGCATATCAAGCCAAGAGCAAAAGCAAAAGACCTTGTGAAGATGCTGGCAGAAGCAGGTAAGATTGTGTCATTATCCACAGTGAAACAAGTACTGTATAAACATTGTGTGAAAGTTAACTTTGCCAGTAAGAAGCCATTACTTAAAAAAAAAAAGAAGCCAGATTAATGTTTGTAAATCCACATATGAACAAAGACCTTAATTTTTGGAGACATGTCCTGTGGGCTGACAAAACTAAAATTGAACAGTTTGGCCATAATGACCATCGTTACATTTGGAAGAAAAAGGGAGAACCTTTGAAACCTAAGAGCATCATAACTGTGAGACGCTGAGGTGGCACCATCATGTTGTGTGTTGTTTTGCTGCAGGAGGGTGCAATTGACAAAATAGATGGCATCATGAGGAAAGAAGATTATATGGCAATACTGAAGCAACATCTCAAGACATCAGCCAGAAACGCTCTTCCAAATGGACAATGACCGGAATCATACTGCCAAACTGGCTACAAATTGTCTTAACTATAACAAACTCAATGTTTTGGAGTGGCCATCAGAAAGCCGTGATCTCAATCCTATTGAAAATTAATGGGCAAAGCTGAAAAGGCAGGTGCGAGCAAGGCGACCTACAAACAGCTCAGTTACACCAGTTCTGTCAATAGGATTGGGCCCAAATTCCTAACAACTTTTGTGAGAAACTTGTGGAAAGATATCCAAAATGTTTGACCCAAGTCATACAGTTTAATGGCAATGGTACCAAATACTAATGAAATGTACAATATGTAAACTTTAGACTTTTCTGAAAGTAATAAAAATGGCTTAAAATATTCTCTCTCATTATTCTGGCATTTGGCAAATATAAATCATTTTGGTAATCCTAATTGACCTTAAACAGGAAAGGTTTATTCTGATTTCATGTCAGACAGTGAGAAAAACATGCAGATGTGTGTTTTTAGATAGTGTATGTTAACTTCTGGTTTCAACCATATATACTATAATATAGTGTACAGTATATACTATATGCACAGTTTCATACAATATACTATACTATATAGTGTAGAGGTGTGTATATATTATACAGTGTGAAATTATGTCTACATATATAATTTATGGTGCAGAGTCCACACTAAGCACTATATACACAGATTTACACTTTACTACACTCCACAATATTGAAATTAAAAACTTGTGGAATTATGGAAATCACAGGTGAGATGTTAGTGATCTGCAAATTATTAAAATATGGAAACAGCATTTTCTTAACATTTTGTTTAAAGAAGCCACATGCAGAAATCCTTCTGCTCTTCCAGCCTTCAATTGCCGTCTTGCTCTGCACAGTCAGAGCCTTTGAGATTGGTGGTGTGAGGTCAATGGACATCTGTAGGCAGACGTCTGGCTCAGAGCCCAATGCCATATAAAGACCTTATAATGGTTTGTGTGGAGACTGAATGTTGCAATTATACTTGCATTATAGAATGGATCAATGGAAGTACCAGTAGTGCGATTTGCATACTTCTGGCCACATTCCTACTAGAAGTGTCTGGCCTTTCTCAATTCACTTGTATTGAGTGAGGCTGGTCAAGTCTAGTCGGTATGTGGCCACATATATATATGCAAATTACATCATTGTGGCCACAAACCCCCCTGCTTCCAGCGCTGATACTGGAGAATCCTGACAACACACACATTTCACACGCATTGCTAATTAAGCACCATAATTGGGTCTGGTCTGCCTTTATTTATGGTTGCTGGTCTGGCACTGTGAAGGCCAGTTCTGACATTGTCCTGGTATGTGTGGTGTCTGCTGCACATGCTGGGACCTGGGCTGCCTTTTATCTGCAGTTGCCTCTTTTTGCGAGATGGAAGCGGTTATATAAAGGTCACAGGTATGCGCTGCTCTAATATGGTCATGCTTTTAATTTATCTAGGAGGCCGTATGCCACAATGAAATATAAAATATAGAGTAGGATCCCTTATTGAGATTTGCCGTGACGTGGCAGGGGTGGCTCAAAAAAATTGATCAATTGCTTGCTGAAAATCTCATTTTGTATTATAGTACAGTTGGAATAAATCTGTAAATTTACACTTTTATTTGATGCATGCCACTTTCAGATGTGCTGGCTCCCCTCTCTTTTTGCTGTGAGAAAAGAAACCTTGAACCCCCAGAGACTGTGTCCGTCTGTTCTTGCCGGCGCCAGTGCCCCGCACTTCGGCGCCCGCCATTACTACTCCCTTCATCATCCTCTCCGGGGCCCGCTCCACCTGTGGGGAGTAGAAACATCCTAGCTGCTACAACCATCAGCCTGCGACAGCAGCAGCGGCTAATTCCTGGCCGCGTACCACAGGTGACGTCACGAAACCAACCTCCACCATTATCATCCCCCCTTCTTTATTGTACACCTCGAGGCCACGAAGCCGAGTAGGGCCACCCGAGACATCCCCCTGACCCGACCATCACCGGCCCAGCACAATGGACAGCATTAGGTGGCAGCACAGAGAGCACTAGGTGGCAGCACAAAGAGCACTGACAGCACTAGGAGGCAGCACGGAGAGCATTAGGTGACAGCACTAGGAGGCAGCAGGGAGAGCACTATATGGCAGCACTGACAGCACTAGAAGGCTGCATGGTTTACACAGCACTGAGGGGGTAAACAGCACTGAGGGGTTACACAGCACTGATTGGGTACACAGCACTTGCGCTACACACAGTACTAGCAGTTACACAGCACTCAAGGGGTACACAGTACTAGGGGGTACACAGCACTGAGGGAGTATACAGCACTTGGGGCTACACACAGTACTAGGGCGTACACAGCACTGGATGGGGGGGCAGCAATTGTATGCGTACTCACAGTACAGGGAGGGAGGAGTCACACAGCACAGGTACGGGAGGCACGTACAGCAGGGGGGCATCTGCTGCACCTCTTCTTCTGTGACTGGAGCACAGCGTGCTGCTTACCCCGCCCACAAGGTAAACCCTGAGCACGCGAGCACAGTCCCGGGTTCAGTCTAGAATGTACAAGCTGTAGTCAGGTCCCGAAAAGAGCCCATACATTCTAGTACAGTCTCCAATCAGGATCTGGAAAAAGCCCGTACATTCTAGCATCTACTCAGAACGCACTGGGAATTAAAGGGCCGGCAGCCGTCAAAAGTGCGAGTGCCGCTCGAGCACTGGGGTTGCCTGGAATGTGCCTAGGCGCCGCAGAAAATGTCATCGCGGGCCGCAAACGGCCCGTGGGCCGGAGGTTCCCCACCCCTGCTCTAGAATCTGGACACAAGCTGAGTTTGTCTGTAGGAAGCAATATTTTTAAGAATCCTATGTAGATGTCATTTTATGAACATTTTACTTAAGGTTTGGGAGTTAGCAAACTAGTCATAGAAACAAAATGTCTCTGTTTATTAAACTGGTCTACCACCTCCAAAATAACACTCGTTTCCCCAGAAGATGGCAGGACCATATTGAAATCCATGGAAAGATGGGTCCATGTTTTTTTAGGGGTGAGCAAGGACAGAAGTCCAGCTGGAGAATTTGTCTTAGGTTTCTGACTACACATGTAATAACATATTCTTTACAATCCCAATTAATGATAGGCCATCAAAAATTTCTGATCACCATTAACCCCAGGGTGACCTGTGAGCACAAACTGATGGGATTCTTGAAGGATTAACAGACACAATTGGGGTGGGACAAACAATTTTGGGGAGGGATTATGGTCAGGAGCTAACTCTTCGGATCTACAAATATTTCCCACAAGGTCCAGGGGTATGGAAGACATGACTATATCCTCAGACCACATGGGAATTTGTTTTGAGACCTCAGCTTGGCAAGAACAGAAGCTACAGGAAAGAGTATTGGCATTGGCATTACCATTACTGATACCGTGTCTAAACATCACCACAATATTAAATTTAGAAATGAATAAAGCCCATGTAGCTTGTCTTTCATTTGAAGGGAATCTGTCAGAAGGTTCTTGCTACTGTACCGCCCGGCGGGCTCGGCTGCGACCACCGAGCCGCTCGGATCCGTGCTCGTACTATGGGTGGTGGCTCGAGCCTCTCACAGACACGGGGGTCACGTCGCTCTGCAAGGGAGTTGGCGCTACACGCGGGGACTTGGGTGATGAGTTCCACGGCCGGGGCCGCGGTTGTTTGGTTTGGGATGTAAGTTCGTGACACCACCCACGGGTTGTGGCGATTGTAGACACCACCGCTGCGGTAAAGGTATGGAGGGCTCCCGGGAGCGGTATAATGGCGCAGCTAGGTGTTGACCCCTCCGTGGGTAGGGTGTGTTGGTCCCGGGGCCCGGTTGGCGAAGGCCGGGGTGCAGGGTGAAGTGTTGAGGTGCGGTGCGGTCCGCGGCCCGAAGGCACTGGTGTACTCACTCTGACACAAGACACCGGAGTCTCTGGTAAACCAAATGGAGTGATGAACAGGGCCCGCAGCCGGCTGCAGCTTCTCCCAGAATAGGTTGGTGGTTTCCGCCTTTCTCCTACACCTCTGTGTGTAAATGTTTGACTCCTATGCCTGGACACCGGTAGTCCACTCCCTGACTTGTATATGCCGAAGGAGCCCGTTTGCCCGCAGACGCTGGCCCTTTGGGTCTCTATGCCTTTGGCGGTGGCTTTACCCTGTATGGTTGGGCTGTTGTCTTCTAATGGGGCTTGTGTGGAATAGGTCCTTAAGTCCAGTCAATCAGCAATCAGTGGTTTCGACTCGGCCCTGTCAGTTCAGGGCTTTGTACTGGCTCTGAGTACCCCTCCTGGTGCTCCGGTTTCCAATCGGTTCCCCGGGTCGGTACCGGCGGGCCACCGCCCGACCCTGGTCCCTACGGTTCCACCGGCTGTAATACCAGCTCCTGCAGGCGGCCACCACCATCTGCCTCCTTACCAATGGTGACTGGGCTCCAACACAGCCACCTGGTAGTCTCATGGCAGGCCTGAACACAGGACTGCCCCTGAACTTGAGTGCTCTACACTTGTACTTGAGCTAGACTCTGTGTTTTCCCGCCTCCAGGCCTGTGAACTCCTCGGTGGGCGGAGCCAACTGCCTGGCTCCGCCCCCCTGGTGTGGACATCAAACCTGGTGGGTGGTGACAAGGCTTTTAGTTTGACTGATGTCACCTAATCGGGAGGGGGCTGTGGTGTTGTGTGTGACTACCTGGGACGACCTGACTAGTCCAGGGCGTCATACTACCTCATCTGAGAGCAGAAAAACACAAAAGAAGAGAGTATATTGTACCAATAAAAACTTAATTTACTAGATAGTTTTCGTCTCTTTAAATATAGAGAAATCTTTATGGTCTCCAAAAATAAGGTTAGATAAGTCCATTTTAGGTTCTAGAGTCACTGCTAGTGCAGCAGCTTGGGCCTGGTGGTTCCATGAAACTGGAGACATATCTTGAACAAGCTGGATAAGAAACTGCATTTGATCAACGATCACTTTGACTTCATCCATAGGTATAGACCAATTATACTATCATGGGCAGTTTTGAAAGAGTATAAGCTAGGAGGAATGGCAGGTAAAGGGAAGGAAGGTAACCATATCTGCAGAAACTCAGATTTTCTGCACATGTCTTTGACTCTATCTGTGTCCTAAGGATTTAGATACAATTGAATGTAACAATATTTATATGAGAGCTGCGACCTCGGGGTTCACCTTCCGGCCATGTTCCCTGGGGTAGGGCCTCAGCTCCGTGCCCCTTTCTCGAGGAAGAAGACGCTGGGCTGCAGTTTTCGCGCCTAAAAATGGCGGCAAAAATGGCGACTTCTGAAAATTTCTCAACGGATCACCGCTGACTGTCCAATTCAAGGCGCACTTCCACAAGGTAAGTGGATGGGTAAGTATCCTGTTTGTGATGCCAAGTGTCAGGGTGTACTCCCCCCGTGCCCACAGCCGCCGCTGCTCGGATCCGGACCTTCTAAAGGGGGGTGGCTCGAGGGTCTCCGGACCCGGGGGTCTCGCGGACACGCCGAATAAAAAGGGGGACGTAGATGTACGGGCTAGGCCGTATTAAGTTCGTGACG
The DNA here is from genome assembly GCF_048569485.1 of Anomaloglossus baeobatrachus. NCBI lineage: Eukaryota > Metazoa > Chordata > Amphibia > Anura > Aromobatidae > Anomaloglossus > Anomaloglossus baeobatrachus. Next base: position 483,804,438 of record NC_134355.1, read on the forward strand.
CCACCCACGGTGTGTGGTGAGGTGGGACACCACCACTGCCATTATGGGGCACCCGGGGGAGATGTAGAGGCAGCTGGATGTTAACTCCTCCATGGGTAGGGATGGTTGCCCCGGGACCAAGTGTCTTTGTGCAGGGTGTAGCGATGGCGAAGGCTGGCGCGCCTGAGCAAACAGGGGGATGTTTGCTTACTCACAGTAAATGAATCACACGAGTCTTTTGGTAAACCAAAGGTGCTGGTGGCCGGCCGCCGCGGCCGGTTGCATTCGGGTCCCCCATCCAGGCTGTTAGTCATTGTCCTTTTCCTCTGCACTAGTTTTGTGAATGGTGGACTACCTGGTCTGGAACTCAGGATTCCGCTCCCGGCTGGATGTGGCCTAAGGAGCCATGCCCGCAGACACTGGCCCGTGGGATTTATGGACCCTGGCGATTACCTCCAATCCCTTTCGGAGGGCTGTTGTCTTCTATGAGGGACTTTGGGTGGGACAGGACCTCTAGTCCTGGCCTCAATCGGTTAATTAACCAGGCCGCTGGTTTCCAGTTCTGGCTTCAGGGTCCGAGTAGCCCCCTTTGTGCTCTGGTTTTCGGGTCGGTTCTCCGTGTCGGTACCGGCGGGCTACAACCCTGTCCCGGTCCACCTCTGTTCTGCGAGCCGTCTTCCCGTCTCCTGCTGACGGAGACCACCGTCTGCCTCCTAGCTAAGGCACCAAGGCTCCAACCCTGGTACCATTCAACTTGAACCTCCTCTGCTTGAGCTACGCCTAGCTCCAGCCCACACTCCTCTCAACTCGAACTACAAACTTGTCTGCTCGACTGTCTGTTTTCCCACCCCGGGCTGTCTAGACCCCTGGGTGGGCGTGTCCAACCACCTGGTCCCGCCCACTGGTGTGTCTATCTTTCCCTAAGGGGGGGTGACTAGGGTTTCAGGTTGGCTGTGTGTTTCCTAAGTGAGGGAAGGGTGTTAGGCCCCCGCATATCTATGACTACCTGGTTTTGCCAGGGTGCAGATATGTCATGTACAGGGTGGGCTCCCCAGTTTACAGCAACACTACGCACCAGGAAAGCGACTCTAGGCAGTTGGATTGATAAATGATTGCTTTATGTTACAACAACAGAAAGGCATTTATAAAACAGAACAATATAAATATAAGGCCTAAGGCCGATACCCCTGTGCTGCGCCACCAGTGATGTCGATTTCTGTCGCCTTCTCACTAACCTTTGCATAACCAAAGGACTGTATGAACAGTTGCATAATACCTGGTAATCCCTCTGGGAAGCCGGAGTAAGTGTGTGTGTGTGTGTGTGTGTGTATGTACACGCCCTACCAGTGCTGTAGCACAAAAGTTCACAACTTATCCACCTAAACAAACAAATCCCATAAATTCCCTGAATACCCTTAATTGCTGAAGCCACAGAGAGGGCAGATGATAAAGTAGGAAGGCAAACCACACAGCTCAGCAACACAGTCCTGGAAAATCTTATAGCGCAACTGTCAATGCAAACATGTGGCGCTGTCCCTTTAAGATTTCTAAATGTAACTGTCTACTGACACCACAGAGCAGGCAAGTCCTACTGTGTGCCTATATTTGGCCTGAACAGATAGGTGTTTTGGTACCAAAACATAAAGTTTAGCGTGCATGCAGACCTGGGCCCAGCCTACCGTACTCGGGTACTATGGTGTCCAGCTGCCATAACCAGAGACTTGGAAATCCTCTCACGGTGAGCCAGTATAGCCAGCAACTGCAGAATGGTGATCTCCAGCACAGGATGCTGCTCATACGTGTCATGGTCCTCCTCTTCTCACAATTCACTTGTGTTTCTGCGGCGGCTCCTTTTCGTTATGCACACCTCTTGCTTTCCCTGCAGCTCACACACACCTCCTCAGCTCTCTAAGGCTGGTTTCACATAAGCGTTTTTTTGCCGGTCGCCAAAAAAAACGCAAAACGTATCTTACCGGATCCGTTGTCTGCTCAATGCAATGTCAATGGACTTGTGGCAACATGAGTTTGCATGCGTTTACATGCGGTAGTGTCAGGATCTGGTAAGTTTTTACCATTTATCAAAAACGCAACTTGTTGCGTTTTTCACCTCAGTCCAAAAACTGCATGTCACCGGATCCTGTACATTGCGGCAGTAGCTGCAATGTATTTCAATGGGCGCCAGATCCGGTTTTAACAGTTGCGGTTGTATTTTGCAGGAAGGATCCTGTTTGCTGGCCTGAATATCACTCTCAAACACTCTAACACAAAAACACAAACACACACACACACACACATACACTCTCACACACACTCTCACACACACACTCACACACACACTCACACACACTCTCACACACACTCTCACACACACTCTCACACACACTCTCACACACACTCTCACACACACTCTCACACACACTCTCGTCCAGAGCTGCATCCACGCTGTTGAGTCGCCCCAGCCACGGCGGTCGCCTCAGGGACACCCCTCCACCTCCAGGGATGCCGCAGGGACTTCTCTTTGAGATTTTCTCTGGCGACAGATATGTCAGGTTATTTACATATGAGTCATGACGCCACTCTCGGTTTGCGGTTGGGGTTATGGGTGACCGCCACTGGAGTTTTAACGAGCCTCTGGGGCTGATGGAATCTGCAGTCGGACGGTGTGGCCTCCCGAGAGTGAGGCCGGCCCCAGGGGCTCGGGTGTATGTGTTTAGAACAACAGGTCGCAGAATAACTCAGTCTAAGGCGGGCTTTGCACACTACGACATCGCAGGTGCGATGTCGGTGGGGTCAAATTGAAAATGACGCACTTACCGGCATCGCATGCGACATCGTAGTGTGTAAAGGCTCGATGATACGATTAACGAGCGCAAAAGCGTCGTAATCGTATCATCGGTGCAGCGTCGGCGTAATCCATGATTACGCTGACGCGACAGTCCGATGTTGTTCCTCGCTCCTGCGGCAGCACACATCACTGTGTGTGAAGCCGCAGGAGCGAGGAACATCTCCTACCGGCGTCACTGCGGCTTCCGTAGGATATGCAGAAGGAAGGAGATGGGCGGGATGTTTACATCCCACTCATCTCCGCCCCTCCGCTCCGATTGGTCGCCTGGCGTGTGACGTCGCTATGACGCCGCACGACCCGCCCCCTTAACAAGGAGGCGGGTCGCCGGCCAGAGCGATGGTCGCAGGACAGGTGAGTCCATGTGAAGCTGCCGTAGCAATAATGTTCGCTACGGCAGCTATCACAAGGAAATCGCTGCTGCGACGGGGGCGGGTACTATCGCGCTCGGCATCGCAGCATCGGCCTGCCATGTCGCAGCGTGCAAAGTACCCCTTAGTCAAAAGTGTCTTGCAACTGGTTTTTACTCACTTTCAAATGCTTCAAGTGGCACCCGGGCGATGCTGAGATACACCAAGAGAGAACCAGGTATCCTTCAGGCTGGTATAAGGGTGACCGTTAGCTCGCCTTTCTATCACTTCTTGTTTCAGATAACCCCTGACTTAAAGTACCGTGGGATTCATCCAGGCAAGTCGCAACTGCCTTTTCTCCTTTTTCTGGCTCGTTTGCTGGCAGTGTGGACCAAGGAAGATGGCTCCAGGCTCGATCCTCCTTATGGGCCCCCTCGTTGCTGCTGATGCTCGGACTCTGTTTTGGTTGGTGTGGGAGTTGTTGTCCACCCCACCGGCAGGTTTAGCAGTCCACTAAATGGATGTCTGGCTCTAGGGACCTGTTCCCCGTGCGTGCCTAGCCACCAGAGGTTTCCGTACACGACCAGCTGACTTCCTCAGCGTCTTACTCGACCAGCTGGCTTCCTCAGCATCATTCTGTCTAACCTCTGGCGACCGTTCTCCCCCGCTAACGGCCACTACACGTGCAGGGTCTGACTAGCGTGTCCGCTCTCCTGCGTCTCCACTTCAGACTGGCTACCTCCAGCTCCTTTTCCTGACTGCCACTGAAACCTAGCTTCCAGCCTCTCTATCGCACCCCTTGATTGGATGTGGAGGCACGCCCCCTCCTGGGTCTGCCCAGGGGTCCCTTCAAAGGTGTGTGAGACCTGGTCACTATGTGTCTGTGCGTACACACCCTCCTCCAGCCTTTTGGATTACCTGTTTGCACTCACCCAGCATGCGTGCAGTACTCAGTGGCACCTGACCAGGTCAGGGGCGCCACACTGTCATGGCAGATTCAGCTCACTCACGATCACATGACTTTAATGCCCGCCCAGCCCCATTCAGCTCATTCTCGACTACATGACTCAAACTGCAAATCACAGGATCCAGTAAATAATACTTGCAGTTTGAGTTTTTTTGCCTCAAGGCAAAAAAACGCTGATGTGAAACCAGCCTAGTTGAGATATTGCTTTAGTAACCAAACAGTCAAATGCAGATGCAAACCAGCAGCCTCTTGTGGCTGGTCAGTAACAATGCAGACAATAAACAGTAAATAAGTGTTTTGCCGCATTTCACAGTGGTTAAACGTCACTAATACACTCTCACTCTCTCACATGCCACCCCACTTGAGGTTGGTGCCTCCGGCACACCTCCCCAAATAAACTCATGCTGTGTATAGCGCTGTGGAGGAACACCCGCTGAAGACCTAGTGGTCCTTTGCAGCAGTGGAACATCCACCTGCTCTGGGACATTACCGTGTTTTTCCAAAAATAAGACACTGTCTTATATTTTTTTTGCCCCCCAAAAAAGCACTAGGGCTTATTTTTGGAGGAGGTCTTAGGGCGGCTTTGCACGTTGCGACATTGCACGTGCGATGTCGATGGGGTCAAATCGAAAGTGACGCACATCCGGCGTCGCAGTCGATATCGCAACATGTAAATCCTTTTTGATACGATGAACGAGCGCAAAAGCGTCATTATCGTATCATCGCTGCAGCCTCCGACATTTCCATAATGCCGGTGCAGCGACAGGTGCGATGTTGTTCCTCGCTCCTGCGGCAGCACACATCGCTGTGTGTAAAGCCGCAGGAGCGAGGAACTTCACCTTACCTGCCTCCCAGCTGCAATGAGAAGGACGGAGGTGGGCGGGATGTTTACATCCTGCTCATCTCCGCCCCTCCACTTCAATTGGCCGCCTGCCGTGTGACGTCGCTGTAATGCCGCACGACCCGCCCCCTTAGGAAGGAGGCGGGTCACCGGCCAGAGGGACGTCGCACGGCAGGTATGTGCGTGCGAAACTGCCGTAGCGATAATAATCGCTACGGCAGCTTTCACTAGATATTGCACGTGCGACGGGGGCGGGACTATCGCTGCAGCATCGGTAACACATTGTTACCGATGTCGCAGCGTGCAAAGCCCGCCTTATTCTTGGAGAAACACGGTTGGGGTAAGTTTACCCCCCAAAAAAACAGACCCTCCCCACTTCCCAGGAGACTCATACTCACCAGACCAGGACTTCTGCGTGGCTCCCGGGGCCTCCTGTGATCTCCGGTCGGTGCTGCACGCCGTCCTACCCTGCTGCTAGCTGACACGCTGACACACACAGAAGATCCCAGACACACAAAGCAGATCACACACACAGCAGATCTCTCATCTCACACACACAGCAGATCTCTCATCTCACACACACACACACACACAGCAGATCACAGATATACACAGCAGATCACAGATATACACAGCAGATCACACACAGCAGATCGCAGGCACACACAGCCGATCACAGATACACACAGCCGATCACAGGCACACACACACACAGCAGATCGCAGATATACACAGCAGATCACACACAGCCAATCACAGATACACACAGCCGATCAGAGATACACACATCCTATCACAGGCACACACAGCCGATCAGATACACACATCCTATCACAGGCACACACAGCCGATCACAGATACACACATCCGATCACAGATACACACATCCGATCACAGATACACATATCCTATCACAGGCACACAGCCGATCAGATACACACATCCTATCACAAGCACACACAGCCGATCACAGATACACACATCCGATCGCAGGCACACACAGCCGATCACAGATACACACATCCGATCACAGACACACACAGCCGATCACAGATACACACATCCGAACGCAGACACACACAGCCGATTGCAGAAAAACACAGCCGATCGCAGACACACACACAGCCGATTGCAGACACACACAGCAGATCACACACACACACAGACACACACACACGCGCACGCACACACACATCACATCACATCCAGCACTTATGGCAGCAGGGAATGAGAGCAAGTCACATGTCCGGCTGCAGGTCCTGTTCGTCGCGCTGCACCGCACTGCCTCTCAGGATTCTCCCGGTGAGAAGAGATCGGTGTCGCTGGATGAGGTGAGTGTGTATGTGATCCGATGTGTGTGCGATCCGATGTTTGTGTGTGATTTGATGTTTGCGTGTGATCCGATGTTTGTGTGTGCGATCTGATTATGTGTGCGATCTGATTATGTGTGTGATCTGACTGTGTGTGCGATCCGATGTTTGTGTGTGAGATCTGGTGTGTGTCTGAGATCTGATTTTGTGTGTGTGTGTGTATGTGTGTGTGTGTGTGTGTGTGATGTGATGTGTGCGGGTGTGTGATCACTGCAGGTCCTGCCGTTCAGTGTCGGGTGAGTGTAATTGCCGGGTGCCGCTGTGTATAATGAAGTGTCCTGCAGTGTCTGTAACTTTTTTAGTTGCACGGACACTTCATTATTGATCCGGGACTAGGGCTTATTTTCGGGGGAGGGCTTATATTTAAGCCTTTCTCCGAAAATGCTGACAATCCTTGCTAGGGCTTATTTTTGGGGGAGGTCTTATTTTTGGAAAAACACGGTATATGTTGGGAGAACCGCGGGTGGTATAACACTTTCTCTAAGAGGCATGACAACGGTCATGGGGCTTTCAGCCTGTGGAGGAGTAGGTACAACCCACCAGTCAGTATCCACCGGAAGTTCCACTACCACTGTGACGCCCTGGACTAGTCAGGTCGTCACAGGGTTCTGCACAATCTTTCTTTCCCCGTGCAGGGCTCAACCCCCCATGGTTCTCGGTCCCCACCTTGTGGTACTGCCTCCACCAGCATCCACAAATCGTTACACATCGCACCACACCCTGTCAGGCACACCAGTGGGCTGCTAAGCTGGAATAAAGCTGCCCACCTAGGGGTCAGGCAGGGAGGTGGGAGGTGACAAGTGGGTCGGCTCCAGGGCAGCAAAGAGAACAGTGGTAGCCCTCGAGCTGTGAGGAGCTCGGAGGAAGCTGGTAGTTGGAGCTCCCAGGGGACAAGCAGACTAGGTCACAGATGGTGGTCTGGACCAGGAGGAGTTGGAGACCCGATCGCGGGAGATTGGGACTGGGTGCTATGCTAAGTCTTATAGGATACTCATCAATTATTAGAGAACAAACCCGTGCCACACCCACAATATTGATAAATTGTAAATTTATAATACAATCATAGTCATGGGTGGGGGGGTATATGGGACCATTCGGAGATTAACATACAAAACCAAGAAAGAAAATACTGAACAAGGGATCACAAATAACAATGTCTTTATTGATATTAAATTGAAAAACAGTATAGATAAATATTTTAAATATTTTAAAAAAGTTATATGTGCAAAATAAGAGAAGGGTTTAGTACAAAAAATCTAATATATAAAGCTGAGTGTGTGTATGTATGTGTGTGTGTATGTATGTGTGTGTGTGTCCTCTAAAGAAATCTGCACCGTCGCATTTACAATCACGAAATTTTGCACATACGCCTCATGTGACTCAGGGAACGTCATAGACTATGTTTGCACGAGAAAATTTAACCCCACGCTTTACAGTTAGTCTCCAAACTCCTGCCTCCATTAATCTGAATGGAGGTGGGAGATACAGGCTATTAATAGCAACTGTCAGTGGTTGCTATAGAAACAAAATAAACTGTTAGTATAAGAAGCTTATGTGTGAGGTAATAAGATGTCGGTGGGGAGATGGATAGAGAGAAACAGAAAAAGACAGACAGACCGAGATAGAGACAGAGACAGCCCTGGAAAGAGACAGCCAGGCAAAGAGACAGCCGGGCAAAGAGACAGCCGGGCAAAGAGACAGCCGGGCAAAGAGACAGCCCTGGAAATAGACAGCTGGGCAAAGAGACAGCCTTGGAAAGAGACAGCCTTGGAAAGAGACAGCCCTGGAAAGAGACAGCCCTGGAAAGAGACAGCCCTGGAACGAGACAGCCTTGGAAAGAGACAGCCTTGGAAAGAGACAGCCCTGGAAAGAGACAGACGGGCAAAGAGACAGACGGGCAAAGAGACAGATGGGGAAAGAGACAGACCTGGAAAGAGACAGCCCTGGAAGAGACCGACGGGCAAAGAGACAGACCTGGAAAGAGACAGCCCTGGAAAGGGCTTACCTTATGTGTGTGAGGTAATAAGATGTCGGTGGGGAGACGGATAGAGAGAAACAGAAAAAGACAGACAGACCGAGATAGAAACAGAGACAGCCCTGGAAAGAGACAGCCCTGGAAAGAGACAGCCCTGGAAAGAGACAGCCGGGCAAAGAGACAGCCGGGCAAAGAGACAGCCGGGCAAAGAGACAGCCGGGCAAAGAGACAGCCCTGGAAATAGACAGCTGGGCAAAGAGACAGCCTTGGAAAGAGACAGCCTTGGAAAGAGACAGCCCTGGAAAGAGACAGCCCTGGAAAGAGACAGCCTTGGAAAGAGACAGCCTTGGAAAGAGACAGCCCTGGAAAGAGACAGACGGGCAAAGAGACAGACGGGCAAAGAGACAGATGGGGAAAGAGACATACCTGGAAAGAGACAGCCCTGGAAGAGACCGACGGGCAAAGAGACAGACCTGGAAAGAGACAGCCCTGGAAAGGGCTTACCTTATGTGTGTGAGGTATTAAGATGTCGGTGGGGAGACGGATATAGAGAAACAGAAAAAGACAGACAGACCGAGATAGAGACAGAGACAGCCCTGGAAAGAGACAGCCCTGGAAAGAGACAGCCGGGCAAAGAGACAGACGGGCAAAGAGACAGCCGGGCAAAGAGACAGCCGGGCAAAGAGACAGCCGGGCAAAGAGACAGCCCTGGAAAGAGACAGCCGGGCAAAGAGACACAAGGGCAAAGAGACACAAGGGCAAAGAGACACAAGGGCAAAGAGACAGCCCTGTAAAGAGACAGATGGGCAAAGAGACAGGCGGGCAAAAAGACAGACATGCAAAGAGACAGATGGGCAAAGAGACAGACCTGGAAAGAGACAGACCTGGAAAGAGACAGACCTGGAAAGAGACAGACCTGGAAAGAGACAGATGGGGAAAGAGACAACCCTGAAAAGAGACAGCCCTGGAAAGAGACAGCCGGGAAAAGAGACAGCCGAGCAAAGAGACAGCCGAGCAAAGAGACAGACTGGAAAAGAGACAGACCTGGGCAAGAGACAGACCTGGAAAGAGACAGACCTGGAAAGAGACAGACCTGCAAAGAGACATACCTGCAAAGAGACAGACCTGGAAAGAGACAGACCTGGAAAGAGACAGGCGGGGAAAGAGACAGACAAGGAAAGAGCAGACGGCCAAAGAGACTGACGGGCAAAGAGACTGACGGGCAAAGAGACTGACGGGCAAAGAGACTGACGGGCAAAGAGACAGATGGGGAAAGAGACAGCCCTGGAAGGAGACAGACGGAGAACGAGACAGACAGACAGATAGAGACAGACACAGACAGACACAGAGAAAGAGAGAGACACAGAGATAGAGACACAGAGATAGAGAGAGACAGACAGAGAAACAGAGACAGACACAAAGAGACAGACAGACAGAGACAGACAGAAACTCGAAGAGAGACAATTACACAGTTACTATCCCGGGCAATGCCCGGGTACTACCGATAGTAAATAATAATTACCAGCAAGGAGATTAAAGTGTCACGTGCTGAAGAGAGGTAGCTATAAATTAAGCCACAACATATCTCTCTGCTTGTTGCCTTAATAAGCAACCATAATGAAACCCAGGGTTATTTACCCAATAGCTATAATAAGAAATAAATTAACCATGACGGGTTGCAGGTAACAGATCATAGGAGGAAACTGTTCCGTAGTGTAATGATAACCAAATACCAATAGGTCACATGGGATCATGAAAAGCCAAAATTGGCACAAAAAAAATATAAGTAATTGAGAGATTTACCAGACAAGTTGTGGAGCACTGTTCCTTCTGTGTGACGCCCACCCCGATGCGCGCACGTTTCAGTGCCGTCTTCTTCCAGCCAATGGTTGTGTTTTTTCAAATATTTCAAATATTTATCTATACTGTTTTTTAATTGAATATCAATAAAGACATTGTTATTTGTGACCCCTTGTTCAGTATTTTCTTTCTTGGTTTTGTAGTCTTGGAGGATAGCCAGCAGCCGCAGTTCAATAGCCGGGTTGGGACTGAAGGAACGTCTGGGTACATGGACCCTAGGTCGGGGAGAAGCTTCAAGCAACCCGGCAATTAACCTGCGGAGGACAGAGCCTATATGGACTGTTCCCACGAAGCTCAGAGATCGGGGGCACTAGCGCAACGAGGGGGATAGGGCTTTCCAAGCAAAGTAGCCCACTGTAATCCCAAGCATGAGCTCCTGAGAGCAAGCTCCTCTGCTACTCTTGGCAGGGAGCAGGGCCCAGAAAGCTCCAAACTAACGGGCCAACTGAACACTCAAAAATATGGTGCCAGGAGGCAGGCCACAGACCACCGGGCAGTACTGCAGGGGATGGGACCCAGACAAGCTCCCCAAGAGGGCAGTGGCACCCAGAGACTTGGTTTACTACGTTGTCAACGTCTGCTTTCTTGCTGAGTGAGTACCTGATTAACCCCTGCAACTAGCAAGCCTGCGCTCTCCCTGCACCCCATACCATCATCCAGGGTCCCGGGCCTTTCCCTACCTGTGGAGGGTAACATCATCTAGCTGCCCCACTCCATCACCTCGGGTACTCCCAACGGCAGCGGTGGTGCTCCCTATTACCGCACACCACAGGTGGCATCTTGAACTATATAACTCCACTATAAATACCCCCCTTCTTCATTCGGGTGTTACCCTTAGCCCCCGGGTCCGGAGACTCTTGAGCCACGGGCAGTGACATCCGGATCCAAGCGGTTCGACCGCTGCTGGGGCGGTACACCACCACTTCAGGGTTAGGTGTCACCTCTGCAGGTGCGGGATCCTCAAACTAACACCTTCGAAGCATGTTACGATGGAGATTTATCGTCGGCCCCCAGTTCCCACTGGTTCTGTGATGCCCCTGGACTATAAGGTCGTCACAGGGTATTGTACAATCTGCCCTCCCATGCAATATCCAACTCCTTCTTGGTTATGGGTCCCCAACTACATGGTGTTGCTTACATCAGCTAATCAAAATCCTAGGTACACTCTGCACCACATCCACCAGACACACCAGTGGACGGCCTGAGTGGAAAAGGGTCGCCCACTTGGGGGGTTGGTTAGGGGAGGTCAGGAGTGTCAGTCAGTCAAGGGAAAGAGTTTGGAAGTGAAGGAGAGAGGAGGTCAGGAGCCGGGCTCCTAGGAAGTTATCTAGATAGCAGACGGTGGTCTGGGCCTAGAGGAGCTGGTCCCCTGGTCGCAGGGGATCATGGCAAGGGGCACTGAACTATCGAGGAGGACAGCCGGCGGCCTTGCATCATCACCGGGCTGGGGCCAGGGCACGACGGGGTACGTGGACCCTAGGTCAGGGAGTAGCTTCAGGCAACCTGACAATTTACCCAACGAGAACAGAGCCTTCAAGATCCGCTCTCCACCCGCTCCAAAATCGGGGTACTAGCACATTGAGGGGGATAGGACTTTCCACTCAAACGGTCCTGAAAATTCCAAGCGTGGACCCGAAGAGCAAGCTCCAACACTTAGCCATAGGGAGGAGTGGGACCCGACTAGTTCCATACTACCAGGACCAACAGAGAAGTTAACTTAGTGCCAGGAGGAAGGTCACGGATCACCAGGCAGCACCATTGGGGACGGGATCCGAACTAGCTCCCCTCATCAGCAGCGGTATCCAGAACTTTGGTTTATCCAGTTGTTGGTGTCAGCTTATTGGACTGAGTGAGTACGCAAGTGACCCCTTCACTCCCCACGGCACTCCTCAAACACCATCACCGAGTCCCAGGGCATCCCCCTACCCGTGGAGGGTTCTAACACCTGGCTGCACCATTCCATCAGCCCCGGGTACTCCCAACTGCAGCGGTGGTACTCCAAATTACCACATACCACGGGTGGTGTCACGAACTCTAAATACAATCACCTGTAAATACCCCCTTCATTTGAGTGGTCGCACGACCCACGGGTCCGGACACCCCTCAAGCCACTGCGGGTCCACATCCGAGCAGCCCGGCTACTGGCACGGGGGTGGCACAGTTCCACCTCATATACAGGAATATCAGGTCCTACCCTCCTCTTTACCACATACGCTACTGCCTCCCACCGATCATCTACTTTTCCAGACCATCTCTTATTCCTTACCAGTACCCTTTCACCTGGAACAAACATGTCCTCCTGTACCGGTCCGAGGTGAGGGTGTACAGCTTGTCCTGTAAGAACTTGTTGGCTAACCCTGCAATAAACTGATCCCGTAGAAGCCTGTCCACCTCCCGGAAGGTTACAATGGCTCTTGGAACTCGTACTTGTACTTCATTCAACATCTCCTGCAGGGCATTGGAGTATTGCATTAAGGTTTCACCCTCCCACTGTGATTGGTTAAAAAAACAGCTTCGCAGTTGTGTTACTTTGGTTCATCCTCCCTGAGCTCCTTCCAGCAGAGTGAATATTTTTTCTAGGGTGTCCCTCTCAGACCCAGGTCGTAGCATTACCGTCCATCTAATATCACCCTTAAAGTATTCAAAACTACCTCGGAACCCAGCTTGGAGCTCAGGTTGCACATCTTAACTACGTTCCGCACCCTTTCAGTCCATTCCTGCAACGTCCTATTTGTGCCATTAAATTTTGGCAGATGTTGCAACAGTTCTCCAACAGGAATGTACTCTGCCACAGCTAATACCTGGGGCGTCGGCGGACTTGGCACCTGGGGTGGGACTACTGGCACCTCTGCATTCTGGTCCATGGAAGTTGCTGTATCCTGCCAACTACGCCAAAATGTAAGTCGTGTACAGGGTGGGCTCCCCAGTATACAGCAACACTACGCACCAGAAAAGTGATTCTAGACAGTTGGATTGATGAATGATTGCTTTACTTCACAACAACAGAAAGGCATCCATAAAACAGAACAATATAAATACAAGGCCTAAGGTCAACACCCCTGTGCTGCGCCACTCGTAATGTCGATTTCTGTCGCTTTCTCACCAACCTTTGCATAACCACAGGACTGTATGAACAGTTGCATAATACCTGGTAATCTCTCTGAGAAGCAGGAGTAATTATGTGTGTGAACACGCCCTACCAGTGATGCAGCACAAGAGTTCACAAGTTATCCACCTAAACATAAACAAATCCCATAAACCCCCTGAATACCCTTAATTGCTGAAGCCTTAGCGGTGCTTCACACATAGCGAGATCGCTACCGAAATCGCTGCTACGTCACGGTTTTGGTGACGCAACAGTGACCTCATTAGCGATCTCGCTGTGTGTGACACTGAGCAGCGATCTGGCCCCTGCTGTGAGATCGCTGCTCGTTACACACAGCCCTGGTTCGTTTTCTTCAAAGGCGCTCTCCCGCTGTGACGCACAGATCGCTGTGTGTGACAGCGAGAGAGCGACGAAATGAAGCGAGCAGAGAGCAGGAGTCGGCATCTGGCAGCTGCGGTAAGCTGTAACCAAGCTAAACATCGGGTAACCAAGGGAAGCCCTTTCCCTGGTTACCCGATATTTACCTTCGTTACCAGCCTCCGCCGCTCTCGCTGCCAGTGCCGGCTCCTGCTCTCTGCACATGTAGCTGCAGTACACATCAGGTAATTAACCCGATGTGTACTGTAGCTAGGAGAGCAGGGAGCCAGCGCTAAGCAGTGTGCGCGGCTCCCTGCTCTCTGCACATGTAGCTGCAGTACACATCGGGTTAATTAACCCGATGTGTACTGTAGCTAGGAGAGCAAGGAGCCAGTGCTAAGCAGTGTGCACGGCTCCCTGCTCTCTGCACATGTAGCGACGTTATGATCGCTGCTGCGTCGCTGTGTTTGACAGCTAAGCAGCGATCATAACAGCGACTTACAAGGTCGCTGTTACGTCACAGAAAATGGTGACGTAACAGCGACGTCATTGTCGCTGTCGCTATGTGTGAACCCAGCCTTACAGAGAAGGCAGATGGTAAAACTGGGAAGGCAAACCAGCAGCTCAGCAACACAATCCTGGAAATCTTATAGCGCAACAGTCAATGCAAACGTGGCGCTATCCCTTTAAGATTTCTAAATGTAACTGTCAATTGGCACAGCAGAGCAGGTAAGTCCTACTGTGTGTCTATAGTCGGCCTAACCAGAACAGTTTGGTGTTTTGGTACCAAAACATAAATTGTAGTGCGCAGGCAGTCCTGGGCCCAGCTTACCGTACCTGGGTACAATGGTGTCCAGCTGCCATAACCAAAGACTTGGAGATTCTTTCACAGTGAACCAGTATAGCCAGCAACTACAGAATGGGGATCTCCGGCACAGGATGCTGCTCACACGTGTCGCGGTCCTCCTCGCTAAACTCCAACACGAATATTCTCACAATTCACCTAAGTGTTTCTGCTGCGGCTACGTTATGCTCACCTTTCGCTTTCCCTGTAGCTCACACACACACCTCCTCAGCCCTGAAAGTCCAGGGAAGTCGTCAGTTGAGCTATTGCTATAGTAACCAAACAGTCGAATGCAGATCCAAAACAGCGGCCTCTTGTGGCTGCTTAGTAACAATGCATACAATGAACAGTAAATAATTGTTTTGCAGCATTTCACAGTGGATAAAGGTCACTAATATACGCTCACCCTCTCACATACGAAAACTTTAACAAATAATGTGTTAGGGGGGTTCATACTGTGTGCGAGGGGACTATACTCTGGGTTTGGGGTATTGTTGGGGCATCATATTGTATGAGCGTGTAAGTGATACTGTAAGTGGGGACTTACTTTGTAATTTGTAAATTTTGGGAGTAAGAGGACACTATCGATACATCATGTTGTGTGGAGCCCAATGTTGGCATCTTACTGTGTGTGGAGGGCTCTGTTAGAGCATCATCCTATGTGGGGGGCATGAGAGGGGTGGGAAAACTGATTGGCTTCACTTTTCAACGTGGGTACTTTTTCAAGAAAAGATCTTAATGCCAGTAACTGATCTGTGTATACCTTGTTATAACATGATCTTAACTTGACAATCTCTAAATGTCATGATATCCAATTTTTAGCTTGTATTTACAGTAACTCCATTTAGATGTTTGAAGAAGAAAACTTTGGATTTCTGTGCATATCTGTATGTAAGGGTCATTGATAAAAATAAATTTTGTACTAATAAACTGGGAGTCCACTGTACTTAATTGACTTGTTCTTGTTTTCATTTATCTAACTGATTTCATATTATATAGCCCTCTAACAAAAGCTTTACATGCATCTCGCATGATCAAAGAAGAGCACATAATCACATTAATCTGAGATTAATTGTCGCGGGCGGGGAGGACGCCGCTGCTGCGCGCTCGCTAACGCTTGGGTCTGGCGCTGCTGCGGCTACTGTCGCTCGGTGGCTCGAGCGGTGGGCCGGATCCGGGGACTCGAGCGGCGCTCCTTCGCCCGTGAGTGAAAGGGGTGGTTGGTTTGGGGGATTTAGTCGGTGACGCCACCCACAGGTTTTAGTGAAGATAGGCACCAATGCTGCTGGTGACGGGGATCCCAGGAGCGATGGTAGGGAGCAGCTGGGATGTTGTTTTCCCCCTCCGTGGGTAGGGATCGGTGGTCCCGGGGCCCGGTGGTGTGACGGGGAGGCAGGGTAGGTGAGGTGCAGGGTTGCAGGGACAGCGCGGCGCGGTTCCGGATGGAACGGGTGTACTCACTCAGTAAGAGATGCACAAAGTCCTCGGTAAACCAAATGGTTGGATGGACGGGTCCCGCAGCCGGCTGCAGTGTCTCTCCCCGGACAGGTGATGGCGGCTGTCTTTCCCTGCACCTTTGTGTACTTGTTTGACTATGGTGGATCCTCAACGGTAGTCCGCTCCCCGGTGTATGGATGCCGAAGGAGCCCGTTTGCCCGCAGGTGCTGGCCCTTGGGTCTCTAGCCTTAGGCGGTAGCTGTATACCCTCACGGTGTGGGCGGTTGCCTTATGACGGGTCTTTGACTGTTAGGAAACCCCTGGGTTCCTGTCTCACTCGGATTTGACTGTTGACGGCGACTCCAAGCCTAGTCGGGGTCCGATGGCCCTGCCTGTGTGTGCTGGCTTCACTTCGCTCCCCGGTCGGTACCGGTGGGCCAACGCCCGACCCCGGTCTTACGGTTCCGCGTTGATTCACCACTCCTGCAGACGGCCACCACCGTCTGCCAACGTTGTTTTCAGTGGCTGGGCCCCAAACCCAGACACTCTTCCCTTCAACCTCCTCCACTGAACTCAACTGTCACTTTTCCCGCCTCCAGGCCTGTGAACTCCTCGGTGGGTGGGGCCAACCGCCTGGCTCCGCCCCACCTGGTGTGGACATCAGACCCTGGAGGAAGGCAACAAGGATTTCGTGTTTGGCTAATGTTACTGTCTAATGGGGGTGGGGGTGTTTGTGTGTTACCTGTGACGACCTGGCTAGTCCAGGGCGCCACATTTCCCCTTGGTGAAATGCAGACCGTCCACGGGCTGCCCATCCATCACCGGTTTTATTTTCTTTCAAAACTGTAAAAACATAAATAACATGTAAACATTTCAAACATAAGCATTTTTGTTAGAACACTTGAATGTTGCACATATAAAAACAATTTTAATAATAACGGACGGACAGATGTCTTCCGCTCTCCCACCCAAGCAACCTAGCCCTGATGCTGCCCCTAAGAAGTGGGCAGCAACCCTTGACCCCAGTCCAGGTTTGGGCTGCCCGAGCGGGAACGGGTACGGTTACTCGTACCCGGCTGTCACTTCAGGGGACCCCACGTCCAGGGGGATCCCTGACTCCCAGAGGATGGCCACCGGTCCTGGTGGTGGCCGGGCCCCAGCCTGCTCTGCTGCGGGCCCTTCCTCCAATCTGCCTCTCCGGAGGCGGCAACGGTTTCCATCCCACAAAACTATTTACAAGTCCACCAGTTCGTGGGTGGCCTGCCAGTTCTCAGCCATGTTCATGACAAGTTTCTCATGTGGGTGGTAAAAACACACAGAGTCCCTCCGGGGACAACTTGCCGGCAACGGCCGGGATAATCACTGTAGCTAATCAGATGATCTTTTCGGTTGATTTTTGTCATTCATTCACATATTTACACACTTAGCATATGACACCCCTAAATGGTAGTTTCCCTGTACCTAAGTGGGGGTTGGCCTAGGTTGGGGCGTGTGGACCTTCTGGGCCCAGTGCTATCAGTGGAGGGCAAGGGGACAGAAGAGACAGTCAGTTCCTCTTCCCGTCTACCGTATGGGGCCGGTGGAGACTCAGGGGGACTGGGTAGAGGTGCAGCCCTGGGCACTGGTTCACAGGTGGTTACTTCCGTCTCCTTTTCCTCCACGGGTTGTGGGAACATTATTACCGGAATAAGCACCGCGCCGGTCTGTGTAGGCCAGTCCGCTGGGAAATCACCCATCACTGTATGGATCACCTCTTTTTCTTTCTCCCCGGTTGGTCTGGGGGCTGGAACTTCAGCTGCCACCTTCAACGGAGATGGGCACCTCTTCAGGTGGTCCCTAGAAACTGTGGCCGAAGTCTTCCCCTGGTCACGACTAATCTGGTAGGCCTTCTCATTCTCCCATTCAGTGGGTTGTATGACATACGGGGTATTTTCCCACTGGTCATCAAGCTTATGGGTTCTTCTTTTTCATTTTAGCACTACATCCCCAGGTTTAAAGGGGCCAGCTGGAGCCCGCTTGTTGAAGTACTGTTCCTGCTGTTCCCAGCTCCGACACAGGTTCCTTTCTACGTACTCCTGGACCTGTCAGTACTGCGCTCTCCGTCGAGTGTCCCATCCAGCTGTCGAAGGGAGGGCCTCTGGAGCTTCCAAGCGCTCGTCTAGGTCCACCGGCAACCGGCCTGGCCGAGCTCTCATCAAATACTCAAATACTCTGGTGTACATTTGGTAGAGCTAGAGGGGATGTTATTGTACATATCGACCAGGTCAGGCAGCTTTTCTGGCCACAGGTTCCGCTCTTCTAATGGTAACGTCATGAGGAGACCCAGGACCAGATGGTTCATCTTTTCACACATGCCATTAGTCTGGGCATGTAACAGAGAACAATAGAGGAAAATAGGGTTTATTTGAGCCGCGCCAATGATCACTTCTCAGGTATTCAGATTAATGGATCTTTATTTTGCACAGGTCTACGCGTTTCTGGAGTCTCAGCTCCCTTCCTCAGGACCATCAGGCATAAGAACACATCAAATCTGAATACCTGAGAAGTGATCATTGGCGCGGCTCAAATAAACCCTATTTTCCTCTATTGTTCTCTGTTATCTGCCGTCTGGGTTGCTGCTGCCTTGATCAAAACTTTCCATGCCTGCATAGTAGTTGTGACTTTCACAACTTCACTTGGTGAGTATTACTGCTCCCTGTCTCTACCCCGTGTGTTATTGGGGTAAAACCCTATTGCGCTTCTTCTCCACAGCTTTTTACTCATTAGTCTGGGCATGGTAAGGCGTGGTCCGAATCTTCTTGCAGCCGTACAACTGGCAGAATTCTTGAAACACCTCTGCTTCAAAAACCGGACCCCGATCGGTAAGCACCCTCTCCGGGTACCCGTGCAGTCGGCAAAAATAGGCCTGGAATGCTCTAGCGGCGGTATGGCCGGTCAAGTCCTTGACTGGGACAACCACCATGAATCTCGAGTAGTGGTCTATGATGGTCAGGGCGTAGGTGTACCCACTTTGGCTAAGGGTGAGTTTAACGTAGTCCAGGGCGACCAACTCCAGCGGCTGATGAGTGATGATGATTGGTGCGTAGAGGGGCCTTCTGGCTGGCCTCATCCCTTCTTCTCAGTGCACAGGGACCACACTCTCGGCACCAGGCCTCCACAGACTCCCGCATCCCACTCCAATAGAACCGCTCTCTCAACAGCATCTCCAGCTTCTTCCACCCAAAGTGCCCGGCACCGTCATGGTAAGCCCGTAGAACTGTGGGCACACTAGCCTGAGGAACCACCAGCTGATGAACCTTCTCATGGGTCTTCGCGTTGATCAGTTCCCGATACAGTTTCCCCTGGTCCAGATGCAGCCAGGCTCGTTCTTTCCACAGCCGTTGGGCTTCGGGGGGAGCAGAAGGGTTCATTCTAGCGGAACCTTGTTCAATCATGGTCTTGATCACTTGGACGGCAGGCGCGTGGTCTTGGGCTTCTTGCCATCCCTGACTGGGTAGCGGGTCCAGGCTCGCCTGTTGCTGCTTGACATGCAACTGCTTGACTGGTGGCCAGTGAAATGCGGGCAGCTCGATTTACTCAAGATCATCGCCTTCCGGCCCCTCATCCGATAGGTGGGGCATCCGGGATAGCGCGTCTGCGTTGGTGTTCTTGCGGCCGGCTCGGTACTTGATCGTGAAGCCATAATTAGACAGCCTGGCCACCCACCGCTGCTCTAACGTGCCCAGCTTGGCCGTGTCCAGATGGCTTAACGGATTATTGTCCGTATAGGCGGTGAACTTAGCTTCTGCGAGGTAATGGCGGAATCGCTCAGTAATGGCCCACACCAGGGCTAGGAACTCAAGCTTGAAGGAGCTGTAGTTCTCAGGGTTCCTCTCTGTGGGCCGGAGTTTTCTGCTGGCGTAAGCGATCACTTTTTCCCTTCCGTTCTGGACCTGGGACAGGACGGATCCCAAGCCTACATTACTGGCATCGGTGTAGAGGATGAATGGGAGATTATAGTCGGGGTACTCCAGGATTTCTTCCATGGTCAAGGCCGTCTTCAGCTGGCGGAAGGACTCTTCATGCTTCTCTTCCCATGCCAACGGGGCTCCAGAGGGCCTGCCACCCTTGGTCTGTCCCACAAGGAGGTCTTGCATGGGGGCGGCCATTTTCGTGTATCCCTTAATGAAGCGGCGATAATAGCCCACCAGGCCCAGGAACTGTCTCACCTCCCTCACCGTGGTCGGCTTCGGCCAGTCCTGAATGGCAGTGATCTTCTCGGGATATGGGGCGACGCCTTCCGCGCCCACCACGTGTCCGAGGTACTGCACCCTGGGTTTCAGTAGGTGGCACTTAGAGGGCTTCAATTTCATCCCATATTTGGCTAGGGACGCAAACACTTCAGCCAGATGTTCCAGATGGGCCTCGTATGTCTGGGAATACACGATCACATTGTCCAGGTACAGTAGGACTGTTTCGAAGTTGAGATGTCCCAGGCAGCACTCCGTGAGCCGTTCGAAGGTTCCAGGGGCATTGCACAGCCCGAACAGCATGCTGTTAAACTCGCAGAGTCCCATGGGAGTGGCGAATGCCGTCTTCTCACGGTCCTCTGGTGCGACCGCTACCTGCCAGTACCCGCTAGTAAGGTCAAGGGTAGAGAAGAAGTTAACAGTTCTCAGTGCAGCTAGCGACTCTTCGATACGAGGGAGAGGATAGGCATCTTTATGCGTGATCTGGTTGATCTTCCGGTAATCCACACACATTCTCATGGTGCCGTCCTTCTTCTTTACCAGCACCAGTGGGGCTGCCCAGGGACTACAACTATCCCGAATGACCCCCGCCTCCTTCATGTTCCTCAACATGTCTTTGGCGCATTGATAGTGTGCTGGCGGAATGGGCCTATACCTCTCTTTGATGGGTGGGTGTAGGCCTGTAGGGATATGATGTTGAATCCCCTTAATCCTCCCGAAATCTAATGGGTGCTTGCTGAAAACCTGTTCATACTCTTGCACTACCCGGTATACCCCCTCTTTGTGATGCGTGGGTGTGGTTTCAGTACCTACGTGTAGTTCCTGGCACCACTCCTCTAACTGTTCAGGGGATGTATGGTCACTGGCAGGGGATGCTGAGGTAGGAGGGACGGCTTCGTGAATGGTGTGAGGGTCTAGGGCGAGCAACTTGGTGAGGGTAGCGTAACGGGGGAGCCTGACTTCCTCCTCTCCACAATTCAGCACTCGTACAGGCACTCTCCCCTTTTTAACGTCAACCACCCCTCTGGCCGCCATCACCGTGGACCAGTGTTCAGAAGGCGTGGGTTCCACCATCGCTGGGTAGTCGCGCCCCTGGGGGCCTACTGCTGCCCTGCACCAGATCATCATTTCACTCCGGGGTGGCACTACTAAGGGGGCCACATCCATCACCCTCACTCCACCAATCTCTCCGCCAGTCGAGCTCACTTGCTGCCGATACAGAAAGGCCCGGATCTCACGCTGCACAGCCCTCTGTCGGCCCCCTCCTGCTGTGGTGGCCAACTACTGAAACAGATTCAGCACCTCACTCATACAATGCTCCATCACGTTGGTCCCCAAGATTATTTTCGGGGTATGATCACTGGGTTCATTCATTACCACAATCATCCCTTGATTCTTTAACTCCGCACGTCCCACAGTCAGGGTCACTTGCTTGTATCCCACCTGGGTTAGCGGGAGTCCATTGGCTGCGATAAGGGTCAGCCTATCATCAGAGGGGGCAAGTTCGTCAGTGCCCCAATACTGCTGGTACAGTGTATATGGTATAGAGGTTACCTGTGACCCTGTGTCCAAGAGGGCCATAAGCGGGACGCCGTCCACTGCCAGGGGGATGATGGGGCGAGCTCCGACGTACCGGTCTCGCCAATCGAGGGGGCCTTTGGTGTCTACTCCTGAGGATTGGCCCTTGGCCCCAGGGGTTGCTCGTTTAATGGGCATTGCCTAGAGTAGAGGCCAGGCTTGCTGCACCTGTAACAAATAGGAGGCCCATACCGTGAGTCATTGGTCCTTCTCCGCTGCATCCAGTGGATGTCCTCCGGGCTGTCGGCGAGCTGGATCCCTCCTGGGGGCTTGACTCTCGTCGGAAGCTGGAGTGCGGCGAGGATCTTGGCTAGGTCTCCATCCATGCGGCGGACCTGGGCCCCTAGTTCCTCCATCATCCCGATGGGCGCTGCAGGGGCCCTTTAGAGCCGGGGTAGGAGGTGCCACCGTGATAGGGGCGGTCTCAGCCGGCCATGAAGCCGCCTCAGGAGCGTCTGGCTTTGGGGCCTGCAGGGCCTTGATGGCCCGCTCTTTCAGCACTGAAAAGTCCAGATTGGGGTGTTCTAAGGCCCACAGCCGCAGCTGCTTGCGGTCTTCCACAGACCCCAGCCCTTGCAGGAATTGTTCTACCAGCATCTTATTACTGTCCACATCATTAATAGTGTCCACCCGCTTCAGTGTACGGAGGGCTGTTTGCAGGCGCAGGGTGTAGTCTCTTACATTGTCTGCAGGCCGTTGTCGGCACTGATAAAACTGCATCCACAGCTCCGCTTCTGTGCGGGTGTCAAAAGCGATTTGTAGTTTCTCGAAAATGGTAGTCACCGAGGCCCGGTCCGCGTCGGTCCAGATCTCCGCCTCCTGCTCAGCTGCGCCGGTTAGCTGCCCTAACACTACCGCTGCCCGTTGCCTATCAGCCAAGGGATATAAATCGAGGACCGGGCTAATCTTTTTCCGGAACACCTGCAAAGCATCAGGCTTCCCATCGTACTGCGGTAGCCAGGTAGCACTGGGCACATAGGGCAGGGAGAACGGCATCACCTGGGCGACCGCTGGGCCTGCGGCCTCCTCCGCTCCTGCGGCCGGAGCATGGGCTATCCCGTTTACAACTACGGGTGCGGCGGCAGCTGCAACCGCCACTCCTCCAACAGCTCCGTCGGGCGCAGATATCTTTTTCCCGTCCCCCCTTGGTTCTCTTCAGCACTTCCGCTTGTTGGGGGCGGGGCTTTGCTTTTGCGCCTTCCCTGCTCGGAGAAGACGCTTGAGCGGGAGATTTTCGCGCCAAAGATGGTGGCGCTTCAAATTTTTCGGCCGGACACCGCCGGCGGAGATCACAAGGCGCCCTTCTAATGTTAAGTAGATGGGTTCAATCCTGTTCGTGACGCCAAGTTGTCGCGGGCGGGGAGGACGCCACTGCTGCGCGCTCGCTAACGCTCGGGTCTGGCGCTGCTGCGGCTGCTGCCACTCGGTGGCTCGAACGGTGGGCCGGATCTGGGGACTCGAGTGGCGCCCATCGCCCGTAAGTGAAAGGGGTGGTTGGTTTGGGAGATTTAGTCCGTGACGCCACCCACGAGTTGTGGTGAAGATAGGCACCACCGCTGCTGGTGACGGGGATCCCGGGAGCGATGGTAGGGAGCAGCTGGGATGTTGTTTTCCCCCTCCGTAGGTAGGGGTCGATGGTCCCGGGGCCCGGTGGTGTGACGGGGAGGCAGGGTAGGTGAGGTGCAGGGTTGCAGGGACAGCGCGGCGCGGTGCCGGATGGCACGGGTGTACTCACTCAGTAAGAGATGCACAAACCTTGTTGTCAGTGCTTGGGCCCCAAACCCAGACACTCTTCCCTTCAACTTCCTCCACTGAACTCCTGAACTCAACTGCCACTTTTTCCGCCTCCAGGCCTGTGAACTCCTCGGTGGGTGGGGCCAACCGCTTGGCTCCGCCCCACCTGGTGTGGACATCAGACCCTGAAGGGAGGCAACAAGGATTTCGTGTTTGGCTAATGTTACTGTCTAATGGGGGTGGGGGTGTTTGTGTGTTACCTGTGACGACCTGGCTAGTCCAGGGCGCCACATAATCATAAGTTGCCCCTTTCCATATAGTCCCCCACAAGCTGTACCTCTTTCTACATACTGTCCACCACACACTAATCCTTTCATACAGCCCCACACAAACTGCCCCTCTCTATACTGTCACTCACAGCTGCCTCCCTTGCATACTGTCACCAACATGCTTTCTCTTGCCATATTGATTTCCACAAGCTGCCCCTCTCTATACTGACCCCCACAAGCTGCTTGCCTTTTGATAATGTCACTCATATGCTTTCCTTTTCCATACTGTTCTCCACAAGAAGGCCGTCTCTATACTGTCCCCCACATGCTCCCTCTCTACATACTGTCCCACACAAGATGTCCACTTTCCATACTGTCTTTTACAAGATACCCCTGTACATATGTGATGCCCTGGCAAAACCAGGTAGTCACAAATAGTCCCCTGCATAACACCTTCCCTCACTAGGAAACACACAGCCAACCATTAAACCCTAGTCACCCCCCTTAGGGAGAGATAGACACACCAGTGGATGTGACCAGGCAGTTGGAACACGGCCACCCAGGCGTCCAGACAGCCCGGGGCGGGAAAAAGCAGCAGATCTGTTTAGAGTTCAGTTTGGAGAGGAGTGTGGGCTGGAGCTAGGGGGTAGCTCCAGCAGTGAAGTCCAAATTGAACGGTACCAGAGGAGCCCTGGTGCCACTGGCTAGGAGGCAGACGGTGGTCTCCGTCAGCAGGAGACGGGAAGACGGCTCGGTGGAACCGAGGTGGACCGGGCCAGGGTTGTAGCCCGCCAGTACTGACACAGGGAACCGACCCGGAAACCGTAGCACAAAGAGGGGTACTCGGACCCTGAAGCCAGGAGCCAGAAACAAGTGGAACTGGTTAATTAACCGATTGAGGACAGGACTAGAGGTCCTGTCCCTCCGAAAGTCCCTCATAGAAGACAACAGCTCACCGATTAGGGATAAGAGGTCACCGCCAAGGCCCATAGATCCCAAGGGCCAGCGTCTGCGGGCACGGCTCCTTAGGCCACATCCAGCCGAGAGTGGACTCCTACGTTTCAAACTGGGAAGTCTTTTCTACTTAAACAGTGCAGGAAAAGGATAGAGACCACCAGCCGGGTGGGGGATCCCGAACGCAACCGGCCGCGGCACCGGCCACCACCACCTTGGTTTACTAGAGACTTGTGTGTTTTACTAAAAGTGAGTACACCAGCACCCCCTGCGGTCGTCATTCCCCCTGCACCAGAGCCATCGGGTCCCGGGGCCGCCATCCCTGCCCACGGAGGGTTAACATCTTGCTGCACAACATCTCCCCCGGGTGCCCCGTAACAGCAGCGGTGGTGTCCCACCTCACCACACACCGTGGGTGGCGTCACAAACTTATTACGGCCTAGCCCGTACATCTACGTCCCCCATTTTATTCGGCGTGTCCGCTAGACCCTCGTGTCCAGAGACCCTTGAGCCACCACCCCTGAAGGTCCGGGCCCGAGCAGCGACTGGCTGCTGGCACGGGGGCGGCAGACATACTTTCTCTTACATTGTCCCCCCATGTTACTCCCTTTCAAATTTCTACTCCTCCTGATTAATTTTTACCATATATAGTGATATTTTTGGTTCGGTGCCACAT
The DNA here is from genome assembly GCF_048569485.1 of Anomaloglossus baeobatrachus. NCBI lineage: Eukaryota > Metazoa > Chordata > Amphibia > Anura > Aromobatidae > Anomaloglossus > Anomaloglossus baeobatrachus. The sequence goes on from NC_134355.1 coordinate 483,829,806, forward strand.
TCTTTTATATGCAATGTGTATGAATAAACGGTTCATTTAATGCTTTAAGATCCTTCTCAACCAAATGACTAGAATAAATCTAGTGCCAGAACCTATGAGTATACTGGGTAATATGTAGGGTTTGTGGACTTGAAAATGACATTATGGACAGAAACAAGGTCAATACTCTCATTTGCTTGATACATGTTCTCCAACATAATCAATGCATTCTGTTCAGAAAATAGTATGTCTGAAAACTCTTGACAAAATGAACTAGACAAACCAAAATTGTCTCTGTTGTTGTCCCTAATAATCTCTGCCTAAAAGTGAAAATTAGCGATGAGCGAATAGTAACTATTCGTCTTCTGATTCAAAATGAATTCAAAAGTACTATTCCAGTATTCGTCATGAATAACAAACCTACTACAAGTCCATGGGGAACCTGATCATTTTTCTGGGAAATCTTGAAGAAAAATTCTTGGGTTCCCCCTTGACTTTCATTAGGTTAAAAAATTCATGAGGAATACCAGAATAGTACTTTGGGATTCGTTAATAATTAGCTAAACACAAATCGTTACTATTCGCCTATCACTAGTAAAAATCTATAGACATCAAGAATATTATGAAATAGTTTGAAGTTCAGGCTTGAGACAATACTAAAGCGGGCTTTACACGCTGCAACATCGGTAACAATATATCATCGAAGTCACGACGTTAGTGACACACATCCGGCACCGTTACCGACATCGCAGCGTGTAACGCAAATGAGCGACGATCAACGAGCACAAAAATGTTAAAAATCGTAGCTCGTTGCCACGTCGCTCATTTCCTTAATATCGCTGCAGCGACAGGTACAATGTTGTTTGTCGTTCCCGAGGCAGCACACATCGCTATGTGTGATACCGCTGGAACGACAAACATCTCCTTACTTGCGTCCACCGGAAAAGGAGGAAGGAAGGAGGTGGGCGGGATGTTCCGGCCGCTCATCTTCGCCCCTCCTTTTCTATTGGGCGGCGGTTCAGTGACGCTGCTGTGACGTCGCTGTGACGCTGAACGAACCGCCCCCTTAGAAAGAAGGCGGATTGCCGGTCACAGAGACGTCGCAGAGCAGGTATGTGCGCGTGACGCTGCCGTAGCGATAATGTTCGCTACGGCAGCGATCACCACATATTGGCCATACGATGGGGGCGGGTGCTATTGCGCATGGCATTGCTAGCATCAGCTAGCGATGTCGCAGCATGTAAAGCCCGCTTAAGTCCTTTCTCGAAAGCCTTGATTTGCTCGACAGACTAAATTGTTGGAGTCAAAACAAGCACTCTATCCAAGAAATCCAGATTATTTGGAATTACTTTCTTCTTCCCCTCAATGGATACTTTCGCATGCCCCACTTCTTCTTCTGTTGTTTTTTTATTGATGGTATAGTTATTTCCAGACAGAGGAGACAGAAGTATCTGGACCTCAATTCAGTAATATCTAGTTTAAAGGAAGTAAAACTGACCCATCTTCTACACATTTTTTCTCAACCATTGCCATCACATGTGGCTTGATGCCTCTTCAATATTGGTTGTAAAAATCTCTTGACATTCCATTCATATACTTTATCATTTTTGTAGTCCATAGCATCTCAATGTCATTTATGTATCTTCATTTGTATAATGACATCCTCTAATTTCCTTAAATTCTTTTTCATTCAAGCAATCAAGGTGTTATAATCAGATAACTGCTTATGTTTAGACGATATTTCGCTATTATGAATGTACTCCTTGATTATGTTTAGATGGTTTTCCTAACTCTTTTTACAATAGGGTCAATCAGTTCCAAAGAACACTTGTTAAGTATGTTGTGCCATTCCAAGAGAAGACTATTAGACAACACCATTGTGGGGATCTTTTTTAATCTTCATCCATGAGGCACCATGTTTCTTTCTCTATACTTTTTAAGAATATTAGAGTTCCACCATCTGTGTCGGTTTTGACTGAACACTTTCTCTAGGAGGTGCTTTAACTTTTTGAGTTAAGCATGTTCAGATACATTAATCTTTTTCTTTTCCAACATTTCCACCAATCTGGTGAATTATTCTCCTGAACGATTAACACAAGCTTTTCGAACAGGTTTGAAATAGGAAGCTTAGTCTGGTCTAGCATAATCAGGTAAAATGCATTTGTAACACCATAAATTAAACATCCAGGTTGGTGTTTATTTCCAGATATACATATTTTCATTCTGTAACACTTTCATATATTTGATATAACATCGTGCCTCCAACAGAGTTCACACAAACAAAGCAGTAGTAGATGCAATGTAGACTCCTCAGGCAAACCCCACTGTGAATTAGCCCAGGGCACAATTTGTGTAAGGCTGGCTCTGCCTGTAGCTTACTTATTCTTGTAGAGGCGGACATACTGCCAATGTATCCGTATCAGGGCCCGAATATCTTGTCTATCATAGAGCCAGCGGCAGCATCAACACTTAGGGGCCCTTTGTACACTACGACATCGCAAGCTGATGCTGCGATGTTGAGTGCGATAGTCCCCGGCCCCGTCGCAGCTTCGATATCATGGTGATAGCTGGCGTAGCGAACATTATCGCTACGCCAGCTTCACATGCACTCATCTGCCCTGCGACGTCGCTCTGGCCGGCGACCCACCTCCTTATTAAGGGGGCGGGTCGTGCGGCATCATAGCGACATCATACAGCAGGGGGCCAATAGAAGCGGAGGGGCGTAGATGAGCGGGACGTAAACATCCTGACCACCTCCTTCCTTACACATTGGCGGCCGGGACGCCGGTCAGGGCCGTATTTGCCACTAGGCACCCGTGGTCCCGTGCCTAGGGCGGCACGTTGCGGGGGGCGGCACTTTCTGGCAGCAAAAAAAAAAAAAATTTATAAATTTTTTTTTTTTTTTTACATCCCCGGCCCCCGTCCCTCCCTCCGTTCCGTTACACTCGGCTGTGTTCCGGGGGGGGGAGGGGAGGCGCACTTCTGCTGTCTATCTCAATACATGGCGGGCGCCAGGCATAGTGAGCTGACTAACCCCGGAAGTTCCATGGCCTGCACTTCCGGGGTCAGAGGCGCGCGAGCGCGACATTCAGCTGACTGCCCCGTGCTGCAGCGTCCAATGCTGCAGATGACACACGCCGTGGAGGAGGACGCGTCTGAAGCTGGAGCCAGCCAGAAGAGGAGCCAGCCAGAGCAGGGCGGCGGGCACCGGAGCAGGTAAGGCAGAGGCAGAGCCTAGAATGTATGGGCTCCTTACAGGTTAGTTGATGATCGTTGCAAATCGCGATGCCTCTTTTTGTCCACTGTAATCATGCAAGGGGAGGCTGGGGGGAGAGAGGCTGAGGCTGGGGGAGGCTGGGAAGAGAGAAAGGCTGGGGGGAGGCTGGGAAGAGAGAGAGAGAGGCTGAGGCTGGGAAGAGAGAGAGGCTGGGAAGAGAGAGGCTGAGGGGAGGCTGGGAAGAGAGAGAGAGGCTGAGGCTGGGAAGAGAGAGAGACTGAGACTGGGGGGAGGCTGGGAAGAGAGAGAGGCTGAGGCTGGGGGAGGCTGGGAAGAGAGAGAGGCTGGGAAGAGAAAGAGGCTTAGGCTGGGGGGAGGCTGGGAAGAGAGAGGCTGAGGCTGGGAAGAGAGGCTGAGGCTGGGGGGAGAGAGGCTGAGGCTGGGGGGAGAGAGAGGCTGAGGCTGGGGGGAGAGAGAGGCTGAGGCTGGGGGGGAGGCTGGGAGAAGAGAGGCTGATTCTGGGGGAGTCTTGGAGGGGGAGGCTGATGCTGAGGGAGGCTGATGCTGAGGGAGGCTGGGAGGGGGAGGGTGAGGCTTGGAGGAGGGAAGCTGATGCTGAGGGAGACTTGGAGGAGGGAGGGAGGAGGGAGGCTGATGCTGGGGGAGGCTGGGAGGAGGGAGGCTGATGCTGGGGGAGGCTGGGAGGAGGGAGGCTGATGCTGGGGGGAGGCTGGGAGGAGGGAGGCTGATGCTGGGGGAGGTTGGGAGGAGGGAGGCTGAGGCTGGGAGGAGGGAGGCTGAGGCTGGGGGAGGTTGGGAGGAGGGAGGCTGAGGCTAGGGGAGGCTGGGAGGAGGGAGGCTGAAGCTGGGGAAGGCTGGGAGGAGGGAGGCTGAGGCTGGGGGAGGCTGGGAGGAGGGAGGCTGGGAGGAGGGAGGCTGGGAGGAGGGAGGCTGGGAGGAGGGAGGAGGGAGGCTGGGAGGGGGAAGGTGAGGCTTGGAGGAGGGAGGCTGATGCTGGGGGAGGCTGATGCTGGGAGGAGGGAGGCTGATGCTGGGAGCAGGGAGGCTGATGCTGGGGGAGGCTGGGAGGAGAGAGGCTGATTCTGGGGGAGTCTGGGAGGGGGAGGCTGATGCTGAGGGAGGCTGATGCTGAGGGAGGCTGGGAGGGGGAGGGTGAGGCTTGGAGGAGGGAAGCTGATGCTGAGAGAGACTTGGAGGAGGGAGGGAGGCTGATGCTGGGGGAGGCTGGGAGGAGGGAGGCTGATGCTGGGGGAGGCTGGGAGGAGGGAGGCTGATGCTGGGGGAGGCTGGGAGGAGGGAGGCTGATGCTGGGGGAGGTTGGGAGGAGGGAGGCTGAGGCTAGGGGAGGCTGGGAGGAGGGAGGCTGATGCTGGGGGAGGTTGGGAGGAGGGAGGCTGAGGCTGGGGGAGGTTGGGAGGAGGGAGGCTGAGGCTAGGGGAGGCTGGGAGGAGGGAGGCTGAAGCTGGGAAGGCTGGGAGGAGGGAGGCTGAGGCTGGGGGAGGCTGAGGCTGGGGAGGCTGGGAGGCTGAGGCTGGGGGAGGCTGGGAGGAGGGAGGCTGGGAGGAGGGAGGCTGGGAGGAGGGAGGCTGGGAGGGGGAAGGTGAGGCTTGGAGGAGGGAGGCTGATGCTGGGGGAGGCTGGGAGGAGGGAGGCTGATGCTGGGAGGAGGGAGGCTGATGCTGGGAGCAGGGAGGCTGATGCTGGGGGAGGCTGGGAGGAGAGAGGCTGATTCTGGGGGAGTCTGGGAGGGGGAGGCTGATGCTGAGGGAGGCTGATGCTGAGGGAGGCTGGGAGGGGGAGGGTGAGGCTTGGAGGAGGGAAGCTGATGCTGAGGGAGACTTGGAGGAGGGAGGGAGGAGGGAGGCTGAGGCTGGGGGAGGCTGGGAGGAGGGAGGCTGAGGCTGGGGGAGGCTGATGCTGGGGGAGGCTGGGAGGAGAGAGGCTGATGCTGGGGGAGGCTGGGAGGGGGAAGGTGAGGCTTGGAGGAGGGAGGCTGATGCTGGGGGAGGCTGGGAGGAGGAAGGCTGATGCTGGGGGAGGCTGGGAGGAGGGAGGCTGATGTTGGGGGAGGCTGGGAGGAGGGAGGCTGATGCTGGGGGAGGCTGGGAGGAGGGAGGCTGAGGCTGGGGGAGGCTGAGGCTGGGGGAGGCTGGGAGGAGGGAGGCTGGGAGGAGGGAGGCTGGGAGGGGGAAGGTGAGGCTTGGAGGAGGGAGGCTGATGCTGGGGGAGGCTGGGAGGAGGGAGGCTGATGCTGGGAGGAGGGAGGCTGATGCTGGGAGGAGGGAGGCTGATGCTGGGAGCAGGGAGGCTGATGCTGGGGGAGGCTGGGAGGAGAGAGGCTGATTCTGGGGGAGTCTGGGAGGGGGAGGCTGATGCTGAGGGAGGCTGATGCTGAGGGAGGCTGGGAGGGTGAGGCTTGGAGGAGGGAAGCTGATGCTGAGGGAGACTTGGAGGAGGGAGGGAGGAGGGAGGCTGATGCTGGGGGAGGCTGGGAGGAGGGAGGCTGATGCTGGGGGAGGCTGGGAGGAGGGAGGCTGATGCTGGGGGAGGTTGGGAGGAGGGAGGCTGAGGCTAGGGGAGGCTGGGAGGAGGGAGGCTGATGCTGGGGGAGGTTGGGAGGAGGGAGGCTGAGGCTAGGGGAGGCTGGGAGGAGGGAGGCTGAAGCTGGGGAAGGCTGGGAGGAGGGAGGCTGGGGGAGGCTGGGAGGCTGAGGCTGGGGGAGGCTGGGAGGAGGGAGGCTGGGAGGAGGGAGGCTGGGAGGGGGAAGGTGAGGCTTGGAGGAGGGAGGCCGATGCTGGGGGAGGCTGGGAGGAGGGAGGCTGATGCTGGGAGGAGGGAGGCTGATGCTGGGAGGAGGGAGGCTGATGCTGGGAGCAGGGAGGCTGATGCTGGGGGAGGCTGGGAGGAGAGAGGCTGATTCTGGGGGAGTCTGGGAGGGGGAGGCTGATGCTGAGGGAGGCTGATGCTGAGGGAGGCTGGGAGGGGGAGGGGGAGGCTTGGAGGAGGGAAGCTGATGCTGAGGGAGACTTGGAGGAGGGAGGGAGGCTGAGGCTGGGGAGGCTGGGAGGAGGGAGGCTGAGGCTGGGGGAGGCTGATGCTGGGGGAGGCTGGGAGGAGAGAGGCTGATTCTGGGGGAGTCTGGGAGGGGGAGGCTGATGCTGAGGGAGGCTGATGCTGAGGGAGGCTGGGAGGGGGAGGGTGAGGCTTGGAGGAGGGAAGCTGATGCTGAGGGAGACTTGGAGGAGGGAGGCTGATGCTGGGGGAGGCTGGGAGGAGGGAGGCTGATGCTGGGGGAGGCTGGGAGGAGGGAGGCTGATGCTGGGGGAGGTTGGGAGGAGGGAGGCTGAGGCTAGGGGAGGCTGGGAGGAGGGAGGCTGATGCTGGGGGAGGCTGGGAGGAGGGAGGCTGATGCTGGGGGAGGCTGGGAGGAGGGAGGCTGATGCTTGGGGAGGTTGGGAGGAGGGAGGCTGAGGCTAAGGGAGGCTGGGAGGAGGGAGGCTGAAGCTGGGGAAGGCTGGGAGGAGGGAGGCTGAGGCTGGGGGAGGCTGAGGCTGGGGGAGGCTGGGAGGAGGGAGGCTGAGGCTGGGGGAGGCTGGGAGGAGGGAGGCTGAGGCTGGGAGGAGGGAGGCTGAGGCTGGGAGGGGGAAGGTGAGGCTGGGAGGAGGGAGGCTGATGCTTGGGGAGGCTGGGAGGAGAGAGGCTGATGCTGGAGGAGGCTGATGCTGGGGGAGGCTGGGAGGAGAGAGGCTGATGCTGGAGGAGGCTGATGCTGGGGGAGGCTGGGAGGAGAGAGGCTGATGCTGGAGGAGGCTGATGCTGGGGGAGGCTGGGAGGAGAGAGGCTGATGCTGGAGGAGGCTCATGCTGGGGGAGGCTGGGAGGAGAGAGGCTGATGCTGGAGGAGGCTCATGCTGGGGGAGACTGGGAGGAGAGAGGCTGATGCTGGAGGAGGCTCATGCTGGGGGAGGCTGGGAGGAGAGAGGCTGATGCTGGGGGAAGCTGGGGGAGAGAGGCTGAAGCTGGGGGAGGCTGGGGGGAGAGAGGCTGATGCTGGGGGAGGCTGGGGAGAGAGAGGCTGATGCTGGGGGAGAGGCTGCTGGTGAAGGCGGGAGAGAGCGGCTGCTGCTGGGGGAATGGGAGAGAGGGGCCAATGCTAGAGACAGAGGACAAGGGTTGAGGGATAGAGCAATGACAATATCGATGGGGGGGAGTGTAAGGGCTCAGAATAAGAGGGGGCCAGCATTGGGAGCTCATTATGGAGAAGGGGCAGCATGTCTGGGCTCAGTATGGAGTGGAACAATGTAGGGGAGTCAATATCAAGAGTGAGGTAGTGTGTGTGGGGGGGTCTCAGCATAAGCGTTAGTGTGGTGGTCTTAGGATGAATGGGGCAGCATGGAGGTGACATTATGGAAAAGAGGAAGGCAGCATTAGGAGCTCATGGAGAGGGGCAGCATGCACGGGACACTGAGGAGGGGGCAGCATGCATGGGACATTGTGAGGAGGGGACAGCATGCATGGGACACTGTCAGGAGGGGGCAGCATGCATGGGACACTGTCAGGAGGGGGCAGCATGCATGGGACACTGTGAGGAGGGGGCAGCATGCATGGGACACTGTGAGGAGGGGGCAGCATGCATGGGACACTGTGAGGAGGGGGCAGCATGCATGGGACACTGTGAGGAGGGGGCAGCATGCATGGGACACTGTGAGGAGGGGGCAGCATGATGTGAGGACAGTGTGCAGATCATATTTCATAATTGAGGAAGGTGTGGTGGATATCATTTATAAGGGAGGGCAGTGTGTAGTTTATTAGGGGCAGTGTGACAGTCACAGTATATAAGTGGGGACGGTGGGAATATTTTATACTCATGCTATGTTTTGATGTGCCTGTGGTGATCCCCATTGGGGGGGGGTTAGTGCCCTTCGTTTCTCGTTGATACTTTTTCAAGTGTTTTACAAAGTAGATCTGCCTTAAACAGATGTCGTGTGCGAAAACTCAGTTTTACGTTGTCAATAAGGGGCGCGACCACTTAAAGTGCCTAGGGCAGCACGAAGGCAAAATACAGCCCTGACGCCGGTAGGAGATGATCCTCGCTCCTGCGGCTTCACACACAGCGATGTGTGCTGCCGCAGGAACGAGGAACAACATCGTAACATCGGTCATTTCCAAATCATGGAAATGACCGACGCTACACTGATGATACGATTACGACGCTTTTGCGCTTGTTAATCGTATCAAAAATGCTTTACACACTACAATATCGACAGCGACGCCGGATATGCGTCAGTTTCAATTTGACCCCACCGACATCGCACCTGCGATGTCGTAGTGTGCAAAGTGCCCCTTAGAGGAGAGGGAGGGGCCATACCTGAGTAATTTGGATTCAGAGGGGGCGGCCGCTCTGCTGCACTCTACACAAGTCACTGGAAGGGGCATTCATATTCTTCTCCTAGTTCTTGATGCTGCTGCTGGATTTATGTTGCAGGTAATACAGAATCGCAGGGAGAGACCTGTTCATAATGAGCATGACAGTGTTGATTCCCTCTCTGCTCCTTTTGCACAACCTGCTGGAATGTGGGAGGAGGTGCTTTTATTTAGCAGTCTTCACAGCTTCAATGCTTCTCTCATCTCGACCTGCCTGAGGGGAGAAAAAGAGCCTCCTATGACTCCTTTCACATGTATCGAGAACAGAGGAGTTTACAAGCTGTGAAGGTACACATGCACAAGGGCATCCATCAGGAAAAATCATAAATGCAAACACCTCCACTTTTTATCTTCCCCAATGAATTGCATAAGATTGTAGTATTAGCCAAAAAGAATCAAAACCAGCCCCACAGGAGACAGCCATATAGACAATGTGTCGCCCAGGGAAGAGAGTACTTGGTCCCGGGCGGTTGCAAACAGGAATGTCACTTCAGGTGGCCGTTGCCCGGTCCCGTGCCCTGGGGACGCTTAATAAAAGGGGGTATTTACAGGGGATAAAGAGTTAATGTTTGTGACGCAACCTGCGGGTTGCGGTTAAGAATGGGGAACCGCCGCTGCTCAATGAGGATACTCCCAGGGATGGTGGAAGTGGCAGCTATGGTGGTAGGCCCTCTGCAGGTAGGGCTGGGCCTGGGAAATGTATGGTGTATAATGATGGAGACCACACCAGGTTAACTTTAACAGTCTCTACTCATATGGACCCTCGGCTTGCTGATTTCCGTCCCAGGAGTATCAGTGCCAATGTAGTGACCCAGGTTGCTCTGTCCCTGGCACTCTCTGTAGATTAAGTCCCCGTAGCGTGGAGCGTTTGAGAACCCCGACTGTCCCTTTTGGGGTACAGTCTCCTTCTCTGTACGGTGGGCAGTGCAGTGCAGACCCTGCGGGGTGGTAAGTGTCTGAACCCCGATCCTAGTTTACTGCTGATGCCCTCGGATTATTTGGTTTGATGAAGTCCGTGAAGGTGTCCTTACCGTGCAGGTATTTATCAAACCGTTTGAAACTTGACATTTGACCTAGGGCCCTGTGCCCAGTTCGTGTTCTGGTCCCAGCGATATCTTGGTACCCGTCCTGGCGACCTCTCTCCTGTGCCCCCGGGGTCACCATTACACGGACCCAGCTCAGGCACGTTCGCACACCTCTCCTGTGTGCTCCCAACTTCTCTGACTGACTGATCCTTGCCACCAGGCTGGATATACCCAGGGACTCGTTCCCATGGCGACCAACCCCTTACATGGTTAACCCTTTATGCCTAGTGTGGAGAAGAGAACTAGGATTTAAATGTGTGTTAGTGGAATCGGCACTGGTACTCCTCCCCTAGAGGATGCAGTTCCTTGTAGTGCCCTGAGGCTTTCAGGGGCGCTACAACAACATATAGAGAGAAAACAACCAATATGTTGAGTATGCTGAAGAAAACACAAAGGGCCCAAATTTTTGGTCCGATAAAGAATGGCAATTGTATAACACAAATACTCCCTTACTGTAAAAATTACCATATGTTTTCACACAAGTGTCCTTGACTGAAGTTTTTTCTTCCTTGCAAGCGTGCTTCATGATTTTGGAGACATCCCCCATAATGTACCTTTCATGACACATGATGAGCCAGAGTAGTATTATCGGCACATATGCCCTGGTCCATTTTTGCCTGTTGGTGGTCACTTTCTGGCTCCAACAGTGCACGATGCAGGCAAGCAGTGACCCTGAGTACTGACATGGTGTATGCTCTGGGGCAAATTTCTGATTGGCAGCGGCGGCCACTTTCCCGGCTTCAATAGCACACGGTGCAGAAACGCAACACCGGGACATTATTGGCTCTCCATGATCTAGTAGCTGCAACATATGGAGAGAGATGTGTTAGTGGAAACATACCTCATTGAGGAATCGCCTGTGTTTCTCCCTATTGATTGCTCGTAAAAACAGCCATGTCTATTTATAGGCGTATATAGCATAGACAGATCCGCTGATATACATGCATCATGACTCCAACAAGCTTTATTTGAAGGACACAGTTTTGAGCCTCCTGAGTCCTGACGAACCAGTACCGATAATGGGAAAACGTGTTGAGTTTGCGGTGGACTGGTAGTAATATGCGATTTTTTTTATTTTGATTAGTGATATTTCAGTGTCTTTTTGATTATTATGGATCTTTGTGTAACAAGGTAATTAATAGGTATTAATAGCACTTTATGGAAGCCTTGTTCATTTTTTGCACTAATGGCATTTTATTATATTGTAGTTGGATTTGCAACACTGGTACTATCACTTGTCATTATTGTATGGATATTGTTTCTGTCTTTCTGATATCAAGGGAGTTTGTTCATATTAGGGTTAGTTTCTACTAGGGCTCCTAATGATTTCCTAGGGCTAGATGACAGGTGCCAATCTTGCGTGCTTATGTAGGATGCCAAATCCTGCGGCTAGCTAGGATCATTAATAGGGTGTGTCATTATGGAGATGTAGATAGGGGGTAGTTCTCTTGTATCTCCCTGTCTTTTGACCACTACCTTTTATCGAATTGCCCTATTATTTTGACTTATCAAAGTCGTGGATATCCATTGGGACCACTTTTGCCAATGAGTATTGTATCATTTAGGGAGTATTGCAGTGTTCACTTCTTTGTAATCATTACTAATAAAATATATTTGATCAAAAATTAAATAAGTATATTTGGCATTACCACATCCAAAAAAAGTCTAAAGTATGAATATAAAAAATGTATATATTAAATGACCATAAAGAGAAATTAAATTAAAGCTCCAGAATTTCTGCCTTTTTTGATTACCGCACCTTTCCTAAAAACTGAAATAAAAAAGCTATTCAAATATATTTTGCTCCCCAAAAGGGTATCAATAAATGCGTCATCTTGCAATGCAAAAATACAAGCCCTCATACAGGTCCATTGGGGGTAAAATAAAAAAAATTATTGATCACTTTTTTAAGTGCAAAAGAATAATAACAAAATAATATATACAAATTTGGTATCGCCTAATCATAATAACCTGTAGATTCTTGTTACCGGATGATTTTTACTACACGATGAACATCGTAAAAAGGAAATTCAAAAACAATTTCACCCCACTCGGATTTTTATCATTTTCCAGTATATTATAAGGTAAAGTAAATGGCGTCATTAAAAACTTCAACTTGTTCCCCAAAAACCAAGACCTCATATGGTTATGTTGATGGAAAAATAAAAAGTTATGGCTCCTAAAAGAAGGGTAGAAAAAACAAAAAAAATAGTTCTTGAAGGGGTTAATTACAAGCTAAGGAATATGATGCCATTAACGGGCATGCTATATACTGTATATCGATGCCTAAAATAATGTGTCAGCGCAGATAATTTTACTAATACTTACTATGGGCAATAAAATTCTTAATTAGGTAAAAAAAAATATCTCGTTTGTTGCTGCAATGCATCCTGGATCTGTTGACATTTTTGTTATGCAATTTGCTTTCACTAAATTGCTACTTGGTTTTTATCATGAATATTACATGTGGCAGCTGGTCCTGGGTGCATAAAATACTATTCACTTGTCCTCTTAAGCATTGTAAGCAAACATTTACTTCCAGTTCTAAGACTCTAACCAAATTGTACAGCTGCCACTGTCTATGAATGGAGGCGACAGACAGATTGGTCCTCTATCTGCATTGTGATAACATTCACTACATTTTCTGGCCATGAAATATAAAATATTGGGACACATTTGTGTGATAGGTAAACTATCAGCATATTGATATGAATAAAATAATTGCTAGGCCTTCATAACCCAAAGTCCAGTACTTTTATAACTGAAGGGGTTTATCCTCTAATAACCCTTATCACTTATCTGATAGGCGTGCACATCGCGGTTTCCCTGTATCCTTTAGGTCACATGCACACGTTGAGGATTTGGTGAGGTTTTTACCTTGGTATTTGTAAGCCAAAAGCAGGAGAGGGTGAAATATACTGTACAGCAGTGGTGCCCGTGTTTCTATTATACTTTTCCTCTGATTGTTCCACTCCTGATTTTTGCTACAAATATTGAGGTAAAACTCACCAAATATTCAACATGTGGCCTTGAACCAGTGATGGTTAACTTATGACACGTGTCAGTGGTGACACGTCGAGCCATTTTTGCTGACACGCGCAGCAGGGGCAGGTGGCCGCATCCCAGTCTATAAGACAAGCCGCGGCCGCCAGTGATTTAACTAGAACTGCATGTGCGGCTAAACTGTTCTAAAATGACCGGCCAGGGACGGCTGTACATGCAGTTCTAGTTAAATCACCGACGGCCGCAGCTTGACTTAAAGGTTAGCCTCCTGCCTTAGACAGATGCAAATTGTCCAGTTTAGAGGAAGAAGTCTTTCTCATATTTGGCAATTAGACTAGTTTCTGGATTAACTTCCCATCATAGAATTGTGAACTGTTCTAGTTCGGGGGGTCAATTTGGTGACGCCAACAGTGATCTAAATTTTAGTTATTCCTGGTGCAGGACCGACTCAGAAAGAAGAGGGCTCCTGTGTAGGAACAATCCAAGGACCCATATACAAGTCCAATGTCTCATCATACTGCATAACTCCTCCTTGTTTGGAAGTGAAAATGGCCTTCTTTAGGCCCCTTTCACACGTCAGTGATTCTGGTACGTTTGTGCTTTTTGTTTATATGTACCAGAATCACTGACATACACAGACCCATTCTAATCAATGGGTCTGCTCACACATCAGTGATTTTTCACTGAACGTGTCTCCGTGCAGCGTGCACCCTTGGCCGTGATTCTGCACAGAGACATGTCAGTTTTTGTCTGGCATCACTGATGACCCACGGACCACACTATGGTGTGATCCATGTGTGATCAGTGAAACACGTACAAGAAAATCACGGACATATTAAATATTAAAAATTTTCAGCTTACCTTGCCTGCGATTCGCTCTGCAGCCTCTGCTTTCGGTAGCTCCTGCCTGGCTCATGAACATTCATGAAAGCAGGAACTGCCGACCAGGAAGTAGGTGCTGAGAGCGGTGGGCGGACGCTTCAGAGCCGAGGAGTTAAGCACCATGGACAGCAGCAGTGAAGGCAGGTGAGTAATGTCCATATGCAATCACGGGATCACGGATTGCACATGGACAACCCACGTGTGCCGTGAATCACGGAACACGGAGGGACATGTGCATGTTTTACACGTCAGTGAAGAACGTCTGTGTTTTTCACTGACGTGTGAAACGGGCCTTAGATCTTTGGTAGCACCAATAGTATGTCCACTCCATTCTTGGAGATAGGTGAAAAATGCTATTCCAAAGAAATACCCTTCATTAACTTGATGATTAAAAGTGTTTGGAGTATGTCTATATATCTTTTTTTGGGGATTTATAGAAATCTTATGCCCACTGTTTTTTTAAGCTGCAGAAACTGACGTGTGCTGCGTGTATAAAATCCGCAACATGTGAATTTCTCTTGCGTGTACGTGGAGTTATTTGTGTGGATTTTCCCCATAGAATTGCATTAGTTCAAAAAATCCTCAAATAAAAAAAAAGCATGTAAGTTACACATGACTGTATGAATTCAGTTTTGCTAAAGCTAAATACCAGTAAGGCCATGTGCACATGTTGAGTATTTGGTGAGTTTTTTACCTCAGTATTTGTAGACCAAAACCAGGACTGAGTAACAGATGTAGAAGTGGTGCCCGTGTTACTATTATACTTTTCCTGTGATTGTTCCACTCCTGGTTTTGGCTACAAATACTGAGTTAAAAAACTCACCAAATCCTCAACGTGTGCACATGGCCTTAGAGAAAAGCAGTTTCATTTAAATCAAAACATATCAAAAAGGGACAACAAGCGCAAGTCAAAAACGTGCTAAAAAGACATAAAACGGAAATAAAAAAAACCACAAATAACCTAAGTTACCTAAAAGGTGGAAAAACGCTGCAAAATATCTGCAACATAAAAAACTTACCAAAAGCTCATGGGAACGTAGCCTAAAAGAGCCAACACTTAGGCCATAAGCACACATTGAGTATTGAGTTTTTTACCTCAGTATTTGTAAGCCAAAACCAGGAGTGGCTAAAAAATACAGAAGTGGTGACGTATTTCTATTATACTTTTCCTCTGATTAATCTACTTCTGGTTTTGGCTACAAATACTGAGGCAAAAAACTCACCAAATACAAAACGTGTGCACATGGCCTTAAAGGGTTTTTCTGGCGCAAGGTTAATATTGTTGATGGAGTCTAACATTAGAGTAATTGAACAAACCTAATTGGAGGGAGGTACAGTGCCTACAAGTAGTATTCAACCCCCTGCAGATTTAGCAGGTTTACACATTCGGAATTAACTTGGTATTGTGACATTTGGACTGTAGATCAGCCTGGAAGTGTGAAATGCACTGCAGCAAAAAAGAATGTTATTTCTTTTTTTATTTTTTTTTTTAAATTGTCAAAAGTTTATTCAGAGGGTCGTTTATTATTCAACCCCTCAAACCACAAGAATTCTGTTTGGTTCCCCTAAAGTATTAAGAAGTATTTCAGGCACAAAGAACAATGAGCTTCACATGTTTGGATTAATTATCTCTTTTTCCAGCCTTTTCTGACTAATTAAGACCCTCCCCAAACTTGTGAACAGCACTCATACTTGGTCAACATGGGAAAGACAAAGGAGCATTCCAAGGCCATCAGAGACAAGATCGTGGAGGGTCACAAGGCTGGCAAGGGGTACAAAACTCTTTCCAAGGAGTTGGGCCTACCTGTCTCCACTGTTGGGAGCATCATCCGGAAGTGGAAGGCTTATGGAACTACTGTTAGCCTTCCACGGCCTGGACAGCCTTTGAAAGTTTCCACCCGTGCCGAGGCCAGGCTTGTCCGAAGAGTCAAGGCTAACCCAAGGACAACAAGGAAGGAGCTCCGGGAAGATCTCATGGCAGTGGGGACATTGGTTTCAGTCAATACCATAAGTAACGTACTCCACCGCATTGGTCTCCGTTCCAGACGAGCCCGTAAGGTACCTTTACTTTCAAAGCGTCATGTCAAGGCTCGTCTACAGTTTGCTCATGATCACTTGGAGGACTCTGAGACAGACTGGTTCAAGGTTCTCTGGTCTGATGAGACCAAGATCGAGATCTTTGGTGCCAACCACACACGTGACGTTTGGAGACTGGATGGCACTGCATACGACCCCAAGAATACCATCCCTACAGTCAAGCATGGTGGTGGCAGCATCATGCTGTGGGGCTGTTTCTCAACCAAGGGGCCTGGTCATCTGGTCCGCATCCATGGGAAGATGGATAGCACGGCCTACCTGGAGATTTTGGCCAAGAACCTCCGCTCCTCCATCAAGGATCTTAAAATGGGTCGTCATTTCATCTTCCAACAAGACAACGACCCAAAGCACACAGCCAAGAAAACTAAGGCCTGGTTCAAGAGGGAAAAAATCAAGGTGTTGCAGTGGCCTAGTCAGCCTCCTGACCTTAACCCAATTGAAAACTTGTGGAAGGAGCTCAAGATTAAAGTCCACATGAGACACCCAAAGAACCTAGATAACTTGGAGAAGATCTGCATGGAGGAGTGGGCCAAGATAACTCCAGAGACCTGTGCCGGCCTGATCAGGTCTTATAAAAGACGATTATTAGCTGTAATTGCAAACAAGGGTTATTCCACAAAATATTAAACCTAGGGGTTGAATAATAATTGACCCACACTTTTATGTTGAAAATTTATTAAAATTTAACTAAGCAACATAACTTGTTGGTTTGTAAGATTTATGCATCTGTTAATAAATCCTGCTCTTGTTTGAAGTTTGCAGGCTCTAACTTATTTGCATCTTATCAAACCTGCTACATCTGCAGGGGGTTGAATACTACTTGTAGGCACTGTATATAAGCATTTGTCCTCAGCATTTTAACATAGAAAAGAGGGCAAGAAAAGCGTGGAACATTTTTACAAAACATTACTTCATAAAATAATGGATATTAATGATTAATATAGTGTAAAATGAAAAGAAAAAATAAGCAATTAAAAAAACCAAGCTAAGTAATTGACTTAACAAAATTCTAAAAAAATATATGTAACAGATATGTGTAGACTTAAGGGGGCTTTACACGCTACGACATCGCTAATGCGAATTCGTTGGGGTCACAGAATTGGTGACGCACATCCGGCCGCATTAGCGATGCCGTTGCGTGTGACTCCTATGAGCGATTTTGCATCGTCGCAAAAACGTGCAAAATCGCTCATCGGTGACATGAGTGTCCATTCTCAAACATCGTTACTGCAGCACTAACGAAGTTATCACTCCGTGTGACACCGCAGGAACGAGGAAGCTCTCCTTATCTGCCTCCCGGCCACTATGCGGAAGGAAGGAGGTGGGCGGGATGTTACGTCCCGCTCATCTCCGCCCCTCCGCTGCTATTGGGCAGCGGTTCAGTGACGCAGCTGTGACGTCGCTGTGACGCTGAACGAACCGCCCCCTTAGAAAGGAGGCAGTTCGCCGGTCACAGCGACGTCGCCGGGCAGGTAAGTAGTGTGACGGGTCTGGGCGATGTTGTGTGGCATGGGCAGCGATTTGCCTGTGTCGCACAACAGATGGGGGCGGGTACCCACGCTAGCGATATCGGTACCGATATCGCAGCGTGTAAAGCCCGCTTAAGATACCGGAAATATGTAGACAGAAATATGTTAAATATCAATGACATTATAAATACATACAAATAGGGATATAACTATCACGGTTTCATTGGTCACGACTGGGTCCTGGTGTGCAGGGGGCTTGAACCTACTTCAGCTAAATGTAAATCTGAGGGTGCACATCAAGCTGAAATATATTGCAGCACAGAGACTCGCTACATCCCTGCGGTGCAATAAACACTGCCAGCCAAACAGTTGATGTCGGTGGTTCCGTGACTGGGGGCACAAATCAGATGCCAGGCACTGCACGCGGGCTACAGAGGGGGACACAGCACAATGTGGGAGGCAGGCAAGGTGAGTATAATGAGTTTTTTTATGCGTAAGAGACAGAACAGGAACTGTATATACCAAGAAGGGGGCCAGGATAAGAACATATATACCAGGATGGGGTCAAATATACTAGGATAGGAACATATATAACAGGAAGAAACCCAGGATAGGGACATATATACCAGGATAGGTCCAGATGGGACACATATACCAGGATAGGGACATATAGAAAAGCATGGTGCCCAGGATGGGGCATATATTCCAGGATGAGGCCTATTTACCAGGATGAGGACATATATACCAGGATAAGAACATATATACCAGGATTGGCCCAGGATGAGGGCCATATATAATAGGATGGTGAAATATTTACAAGGTTGAAAACATATATACTAGGATGGGGACATATATACCAGGATGGGCCCAGGATGGAGACATATATACCTGGATGGGGGACTTATATACCAGGATGAGGACATATACAGTATACCAGAATGAGGGCATATATACCAGGATGTGGGACATATGGATGGGTCCAGGATGAGGCCATATATACCAGGATAGGGACAGGATTAGGGACATATATATCTGGATAGGGCCCAGGATGGGGACATACAGTACAGACCAAACGTTTGGACACACCTTCTCATTCAAAGAGTTTTCTTTATTTTCATGACTCTGAAAATTGTAGATTCACATTGAAGGCATCAAAACTATGAAATAACACATGTGGAATGAAATACTTAACAAAAAAGCGTGAAACAACTGAAAATGTCTT
Source organism: Anomaloglossus baeobatrachus (assembly GCF_048569485.1). Lineage (NCBI taxonomy): Eukaryota > Metazoa > Chordata > Amphibia > Anura > Aromobatidae > Anomaloglossus > Anomaloglossus baeobatrachus. The sequence continues at coordinate 483,848,204 of NC_134355.1, forward strand.
ATATTCTAGGTTCTTCAATGTAGCCACCTTTTGATTTCATTACTGCTTTGCACACTCTTGTCATTCTCTTGATGAGCTTCAACCGGAAATGGTTTTCATAGATGTGCCCTGTCAGGTTTAATAAGTGGGATTTCTTGCCTTATAAATGGGGTTGGGACCATCAGTTGTGTTGTGCAGAAGTCTGGTGGATACACAGCTGATAGTCCTACTGAACAGACTGGTAGAATTTGTATTATGGCAAGGAAAAAGCAGCTAAGTAAAGAAAAACGAGTGGCCATCATTACTTTAAGAAATGAAGGTCAGCCAGTCCGAAAAATTGGGAAAACTTTGAAAGTGTCCCAAGTGCAGTGGCAAAAACCATCAAACACTACAAAGAAACTGGCTCACATGAGAATCGCCCCAGGAAAGGAAGACCAAACGTCTTATCCTCTAATGCGGAGGATAAGTTTATCCGAGTCACCAGCCTGAGAAATCGCAGGTTAATAGCAGCTCAGATTAAAGACCAGGTCAATGCCACACAGAGTTCTAGAAGCAGACACATCTCTAGAACAACTGTTAAGAGGAGACTTTGTGCAGCAGGCCTCCATGGTAAAATAGCTGCCAGGAAACCACTGCTAAGGACAGGCAACAGACTTGTTTGGGCTAAAGAACACAAGGAATGGACATTAGACCAGTGGAAATCTGTGCTTTGGTCTGATGAGTCCAAATTTGAGATCTTTGGATTCAACCACAGTGTCTTTGTGCGACGCAGAAAAGGTGAACGGATGGACTCTATATGCCTGGTTCCCTCCGTGAAGCATGGAGGAGGAGGTGGGATGGTGTCGGGGTGCTTTGCTGGTGACACTGTTGGGGATTTATTCAAAATTGAAGGCATAAACACAGCATCTTTCAGCGGCATGCTATTCCATCCGGTTTGCGTTTAGTTGGACCATCATTTATTTTTCAACAGGACAATGACCCCAAACACACCTCCAGGCTGTGTAAAGGCTATTTGACTAAGAAGGATAGTGATGGGGTGCTACGCCAGATGACCTGGCCTCCACAGTCACCAGACCTGAACCCAATCGAGATGGTTTGGGGTGAGCTGGACCGCAGAGTGAAGGCAAAAGAACCAACAAGTGCTAAGCATCTCTGGGAACTCCTTCAAGACTGTTGGAAGACCATTTACGGTGACTACCTCTTGAAGCTCATCAAGAGAATGCCAAAAGTGTGCAAAGCAGTAATCAAAGCAAAAGGTGGCTACTTTGAAGAACCTAGAATATAAGACATATTTTCAGTTGTTTCACACTTTTTTAAGTATTTCATTCCACATATGTTAATTCATAGTTCTGATGCCTTCAATGTGAATCTACAATTATCAGAGTCATGAAAATAAAGATAACTCTTTGAATGAGGTGTGTCTAAACTTTTGGTCTGTATTGTATATACCATGATGGGGAACATATATACCAGGATAGGTCCAGGATGATGACATATATACCAGGATGGGAGACATATATACCAGGATGAGAAACATATATACCAATATAGGGACATACAGTCATATGAAAAAGTTTGGGCACCCCTATTAATGTTAACTTTTTTTCTTTATAACAATTTGGGTTTTTGCAACAGCTATTTCAGTTTCATATATCTAATAACTGATGGACTGAGTAATATTTCTGGATTGAAATGAGGTTTATTGTACTAACAGAAAATGTGCAATCCGCATTTAAACAAAATTTGACCGGTGCAAAAGTATGGGCACCCTTATCAATTTCTTGATTTGAACACTCCTAACTACTTTTTACTGACTTACTACAACACTAAATTGGTTTTGTAACCTCATTGAGCTTTCAACTTCATAGGCAGGTGTATCCAATCATGAGAAAATGTATTTAACATGGCCACTTGCAAGTTGTTCTCCTATTTGAATCTCCTATGAAGAGTGGCATCATGGGCTCCTCAAAACAACTCTTAAATGATCTGAAAACAAAGATTATTCAACATAGTTGTTCAGGGGAAGGATACAAAAAATTGTCTCAGAGATTTAAACTGTCAGTTTCCACTGTGAGGAACATAGTAAGGAAATGGAAGAACACAGGTACAGTTCTTGTTAAGCCCAGAAGTGGCAGGCCAAGAAAAATATCAGAAAGGCAGAGAAGAAGAATGTTGAGAACAGTCAAGGACAATCCACAGACCACCTCCAAAGACCTGCAGCATAATCTTGCTGCAGATGGTGTCAATGTGCATCGATCAACAATACAGCGCACGTTGCACAAGGAGAAGCTGTATGGGAGAGTGTTGCGAAAGAAGCCGTTTCTGAAAGCACACCACAAACAGAGTCGCCTGAGGTATGCAAAAGCACATTTGGACAAGCCAGTTACATTTTGGAAGAAGGTCCTGTGGACTGATGAAACAAAGATTGAGTTGTTTGGTCATACAAAAAGGCGTTATGCATGGAGGCAAAAAAACACGGCATTCCAAGAAAAGCACTTGCTACCCACAGTAAAATTTGGTGGAGGTTCCATCATGCTTTGGGGCTGTGTGGCCAATGCTGGTATCGGGAATCTTGTTAAAGTTGAGGGTCACATGGATTCAACTCAGTATCAGCAGATTCTTGACAATAATGTGCAAGAATCAGTGACGAAGTTGAAGTTACGCAGGGGATGAATATTTCAGCAAGTCATTGATCCAAAACACCGCTCCAAATCTACTCAGGCATTCATGCAGAGGAACAATTACAATGTTCTGGAATGGCCATCCCAGTCCCCAGACCTGAATATCATTGAAAATCTGTGGGATGATTTGAAGCGTGCTGTCCATGCTCGGCGACCATCAAACTTAACTGAACTGGAATTTTGTAAACAGGAATGGTCAAATATACCTTTATCCAGGATCCAGGAACTCATTAAAAGCTACAGGAAGCGACTAGAGGCTGTTATTTTTGCAAAAGGAGGAACTACAAAATATTAATGTAACCTTTATGTTGAGGTGCCCATACTTTTGCACTGGTCAAATTTTGTTTAAATGCGGATTGCACATTTTCTGTTAGTACAATAACCTCATTATTTCAATTCAGAAATATTACTCAGTCCATCAGTTATTAGATATATGAAACTGAAATAGCTGTTGCAAAACCCCAAATTGTTATAAAGAAAAAAGGTTAACATTAATAGGGGTGCCCAAACTTTTTCATATGACTGTATATACTGGGATGGGGGACATATTTAATGGGATAAGACATAGGATTGGCGACACATATACAAAGATGAGTGATATAGTGCCTACAAGTAGTATTCAACCCCCTGCAGATTTAGCAGGTTTACACATTCGGAATTAACTTGGCATTGTGACATTTGGACTGTAGATCAGCCTGGAAGTGTGAAATGCTCTGCAGCAAAAAAGAATGTTATTTCTTTTTTTTTTTTTTTAAATTGTGAAAAGTTTATTCAGAGGGTCATTTATTATTCAACCCCTCAAACCACCAGAATTCTGTTTGGTTCCCCTAAAGTATTAAGAAGTATTTCAGGCACAAAGAACAATGAGCTTCACATGTTTGGATTAATTATCTCTTTTTCCAGCCTTTTCTGACTAATTAAGACCTTCCACAAACTTGTGAACAGCACTCATACTTGGTCAACATGGGAAAGACAAAGGAGCATTCCAAGGCCATCAGAGACAAGATTGTGGAGGGTCACAAGGCTGGCAAGGGGTACAAAACCCTTTCCAAGGAGTTGGGCCTACCTGTCTCCACTGTTGGGAGCATCATCCGGAAGTGGAAGGCTTAAGGAACTACTGTTAGCCTTCCACGGCCTGGACAGCCTTTGAAAGTTTCCACCCGTGCCGAGGCCAGGCTTGTCCGAAGAGTCAAGGCTAACCCAAGGACAACAAGGAAGGAGCTCCGGGAAGATCTCATGGCAGTGGGGACATTGGTTTCAGTCAATACCATAAGTAACGTACTCCACCGCAATGGTCTCCGTTCCAGACGAGCCCGTAAGGTATCTTTACTTTCAAAGCATCATGTCAAGGCTCGTCTACAGTTTGCTCATGATCATTTGGAGGACTCTGAGACAGACTGGTTCAAGGTTCTCTGGTCTGATGAGACCAAGATCGAGATCTTTGGTGCCAACCACACACGTGACGTTTGGAGACTGGATGGCACTGCATACGACCCCAAGAATACCATCCCTACAGTCAAGCATGGTGGTGGCAGCATCATGCTGTGGGGCTGTTTCTCAGCCAAGGGGCCTGGCCATCTGGTCCGCATCCATGGGAAGATGGATAGCACGGCCTACCTGGAGATTTTGGCCAAGAACCTCCGCTCCTCCATCAAGGATCTTAAGATGGGTCGTCATTTCATCTTCCAAGACAACGACCCAAAGCACACAGCCAAGAAAACTAAGGCCTGGTTCAAGAGGGAAAAAATCAAGGTGTTGCAGTGGCCTAGTCAGTCTCCTGACCTTAACCCAATTGAAAACTTGTGGAAGGAGCTCAAGATTAAAGTCCACATGAGACACCCAAAGAACCTAGATAACTTGGAGAATATCTGCATGGAGGAGTGGGCCAAGATAACTCCAGAGACCTGTGCCGGCCTGATCAGGTCTTATAAAAGACGATTATTAGCTGTAATTGCAAACAAGGGTTATTCCACAAAATATTAAACCTAGGGGTTGAATAATTGACCCACACTTTTATGTTGAAAATTTATTAAAATTTAACTGAGCAACATAACGTGTTGGTTTGTAAGATTTATGCATCTGTTAATAAATCCTGCTCTTGTTTGAAGTTTGCAGGCTCTAACTTATTTGCATCTTATCAAACCTGCTAAATCTGCAGAGGGTTGAAGACTACTTGTAGGCACTGTATGCATATAATGTAGTTATGTTTAATCTGTGAATGTGGAAATCTAGTGGCTGGGTTTTAGGTACTGCTCCCTGATAGGTGTTCAGGTGTTCCCTAGCGACATGGACAGTGAGACAGCAAACAGTTAAGTGCTGTGGGAAGCCCACAGTGGGAGGAGCCAGCTGCAGGGTGCAGCCTGGCCTAATTTAAGTTTTAGTCATTTAAGAGTGTAGGGAAGTGAAGCGTACACGAAGAGAAATGGCGCAATCTAGGAATGTGCAAGCCAGCTAGTTACCTTAGGCTAAGAAAAGTGTTTGTCTGTGGCCAAAACACTGTAATGGAAAGCCACCCACTAAGCAGGACCCCGAGGTACCCCAAAACCCTTTAACCTCTATAAAGGGTTCCTGGAATTACTGCAGAGTCCGGGGTTCACTGCCTAAGGTAGGCTGCAGTCCAGAGATGGGGATTGTCGCCAGGCAGGGTCAAAACCAGACCTTCAGCGAGGTACAAAATAGGAAGGTAGGAGGGACATCAGTAAACAAAGCAGAGTTCAAGTGAGATATAAAGCAAGATGCACAGTACCAGGAAGGATGTATCTCCCAGCAACACAAGACTATATCTGGCAAAGATCCAAGAACACTGAAGGATATAAAAAGAGTATGGTGCCTTCCTACAGGCTGGATTAGGAACTGATACTAGGTGGAAGGCACATACCCCTACAGTCAGCCAGCAGTACTGCAAGTTCCAGCCCGTCCAAGCCTGGTGAATGTGCAGCGACTCCGCCCACCAGAGCCACTGGAACTGATTTTTCCCTATCACCAGCACTGCCTGCAGTGTGAGCAGACGTCACCGGAGCAGGCCCTTGAGGAGACGTGACACTCCGCGCACCAGAGCCACTGGAACTGGCTTCTCCCTTATCACCAGCACTGGTGAACAGGTTGACACGGATCCCTCCAGTAGATGAGCCTTGTCCAACAGTGGTCGAAACTGTTATTAGTATTGGGTCCCTGTGGGTGGGGCAGGACCATGGACGTGCGGGACTCTGACTTTATTGAGTGGAAATATAGTGCCAGATAGTGAGGAGGGGGATGTTCGTACAGCGGCAGTAGTACCAGGAACTATGGAACAGTCTGCATTTAAAGTGTGCTTTGAAGTAAAGTGTATGATACCTACAAAGTTCAAGTGTTGTGCCCTCTGTAATGATGTGACAAATACTGTGCGTAAAAGACTTCTGAATAAGAAACATGAATTTGTGTCCGTGAATCCCCATCGGGAAACTACTGATGTGAACGAGTTCCTAAGCACAGGAATGCCTTAGACACACAAAGTCCACACAACACACACCAGGAACACCGATACCAACCCCTTCCTGCTTGTTCTGTGGACAGGGATGCGGCGCAGACTAAGGCCGGGGCCACACAGGGACTACTGCGATCCTCGCATGACACTCGGCTCACGCTGGCAGCACAGCGGGAACCGAGTGTCACGCGAGTGTCATTGCGACTGAGGTCCAATCATGCGATCAGACCACAGCTGCAGGGGGGTGGGCCAGTGCTGCAGAGGAGAGGGCCGGCGCTGCGGAGAAGGGGAGGGATTTATCTCCCTTTCTCCTCCGTTGCTGGCTATTGCCAATCTCGCTTTGCACTCGCATTTACACCGGTGTAATGCGAGTGCAGTGCGATTTTTTTTTCTCGCCCCAAAGACTTGAATGGGTGTGAGAGAAAAAGGATTGCATTGCACCCGTAGCATGCTGTGACTATTTTCTCGGTCCAGTTAGGGCTGAGAAAATAATCGCTCATGGGTGCTGGCACCCATATTGGTAATATTGGTCCGAGTGGAATGCGATGTTTTATCGCATTCCACTCGTTCCGATTTTCACGCCGTGTGTCTTAGGCCTAAAGAGAAAAGACTGCTGAGTCGATGCAGGCGAAACCACTCGCCCACAACTACAACCAAGGTATGCTTGCACCTTCTGCCGTCCCTCTACCTCAGGATGGGGGACATATTTACCAGGACGCTGTCCAAGATGGAGGACATTACTACATAATGAAGGGGAAACTTGTAAGACTTTATAGGATTTACAATGCTATAAGGCCCATACACTTGACATCAATATGTAGGGGGAGCAGGTCGAAATTTTACACCTGGGGACGATCGGACTCTAGTTACACCACGGCATACAAACATTAAAACAGTGAAGTGAGCGCACATGTGATTGAGGGAGATTGAGGCACATAATTTAGGCATATAGAACATGGGACTTTTCAAAGCTTTTTTTTACAATAGAATTCTGTCATAAAAGCTGTGATGAATTAGTTCCAATGGCTATGTTTACACAGGGCTGAAATTTCCTTCATGAATTTGGCAGTAGCGCAGATTTTTCAGAGATTTGGCCCTGGATTTCACTCTACTGTATTACAAAGAATTGTAATATTGTGAAAATCGGAATAGGAGAGATTTCCCAGCTTCTTTAACAGGCAGCGCAGCTTCAGGAATCGCCAGCAGATGATTAACTGAGGCAGCTTTGTCAGTGTCGCCTTCTCTATACTGTTAAGTGTAGGGAGCCATGAGAATGAGCATCTCACTTCTTTTAGCTGCTTCAGAGTTTCTGACCCCTAAAGCAGTTAAAGAAGTGACATAAGACAGAACATGATATTTGTGATGGTGGACACTACCAATAAATGAGGGAATCTCCTTCACAGAATAAAAAACATACTAATTATAAGGAAGAAAAAGAATGTATGCATATTGAATGCGTCACACAACAATTATTTTTATTACAAATAAAAGTAAACGTAAAAGCAAACGGTTAAAAAACATTTTAAAAAAGCCGTAATTAGATAATGTCAAGTCCTGATGAGACAAGGCTACCCCAAAACTGCTGATCCCAGAAAATCTCAGATACTGTGCAGCAGTCACTATATTAAAGCTGCTATGATTAACAATATAGTATCATCATAGTTTTTAAGGTTGAAGGGAGACTCAGAGTCCATCTAGTTCAACCCATAGCCTAACATGTTGATCCAGAGGTAGGCAAAAAAAAAACCCAATGTGGCAAACAAGCTCCAATAGGGAAAAAAAATTCCTTCCTGACTCCACATACGGCAATCAGACTAGTTCCATGGATCAACACCCTGTCATAAAATCTAATATACATAACTGGTAATATTAAATTTTTCAAGAAAGGCATCCAGGCTCTGCTTAAATGTTAGTAGTGAATCACTCATTACAACATCATGCGGCAGAGAGTTCCATAGTCTCACTGCTCGTACAGTAAAGAATCCTCGTCTGTGATTATGATTAAACCTTCTTTCCTCAAGACGTAGCGGATGCCCCCGTGTTCCAGTCGCAGGCCTAGGTGTAAAAAGATCTTTGGAAAGGTCTCTGTACTGTCCCCTCATATATTTATACATTGTGATTAGATCCCCCCTAAGCCTTCGTTTTTCCAAACTAAATAACCCCAAGTTTAATAACCTGTCTTGGTATTGCAGCCCACCCATTCCTCTAATAATCTTGGTGGCTCTTCTCTGCACCCTCTCCAGTTCAGCTATGTCCTTCTTATATATCGGTGACCAGAATTGTACGCAGTATTCTAAGTGCAGTCGCACTAGTGACTTGTACAGAGGTAGAACTATATTTTTTTCATGAACACTTATACCTCTTTTAATACATCCCATTATTTTATTAGCCCTGGCAACAGTTGCCTCACACTGTCCACTAAAGTGAAGTTTACCATCCACCCATACACCCAAGTCTTTTTCTGTGTCTGTTTTACCCAGTGTTCTACAATTAAGTACATAATTATAAATTTTATTTCCTCTACCCAAGTGCATGACTTTACATTTATCTACATTAAACTTCAATTGCCACTTCTCAGCCCAATCCTCCAATTTACATAAATCTCCCTGTAATATAAAATTATCCTCCTCTGTATTGAGTACCCTGCAGAGTTTAGTATCATCTGCAAATATTGAAATTCTACTCCCCCAACAAGGTCATTAATAAATATGTTGAAAAGAAGCGGGCCCAATATTGACCCCTGTGGTACCCCACTATGAACTGAGACCCAGTCTGAGTACGTACCATTAATAACCACCCTTTGTTTCCTATCACCGAGCCAGTTTTTAACCCAGTTACACATATTTTCCCCTATCCCCATTATTCTCATTTTATGTACCAACCTTTTGTGTGGCACCGTATCAAAAGCTTTTGAAAAGTCCATATACACAACATCCACTGCATTTCCCTGGTCCAGGCTTGAACTTACCTCTTCATAGAAGCTGATCAAATTAGTTTGACAGGATCGATCCCTCATAAACCCATGTTGATACTCTGTCATAAGGTTATTTTTCTATAGATAGGTTAAGAATCTATTACTAATAAAAAAGTACTCTCTGCAAAACAATTGTAAATCAGGCTATAATAAACCTTTAAAAATGGCAGGTAAACATGGATACAAATACACAATTGCATATATAGAGAGAAAAATATTGATATGAGAAGTGCAAAAATAAAGGCAGTATAATTTCCTTAATACAACCAATTCATAAGTATGAGAAAAATACTATACTGAGGTGATCAAGAAAAGATATACATGCCGCTGAATGGGGTGTAACCCCATGTGTATCGCCTCTACAGTTGCGGCTTCATTAGGGGCAAATAATGCATAAACCCCCTGGCTTACAAACCATATATATATAAAAGATAATTACCTAAAACAGGTACAGCTGTGTGGTCGGCCACTCAGTGCATATGTACACATCATATAATGGCGGTGAAAACTGGAGAAATGACAAACAGCAAGTGTTGACTGAAACTCTTCCTGTTCAATATACTTGCGGCACTGGCTCTTGATGAAGGACTACAGTTTAATGGCAAAGTCTGCACTTACGCAAATGTACCCTATAGGCGCTTGAAAAATGGCACAGCCAGCGCATGCGCTGTATAAAATCAATACAGCAGCATCAATCCATGAGTCCACACATGCACTGTAAAAAATATAGTGTTACGAGATATGTGCCCAAACTTGCTGTCTTGGCTATTTGCACACTGACAGCAAGGTCTGTGTTGCCAGCTCAGATCAGTAGAGACAGAAATAGAGGGGAGCATGCACTTTTAATCACGGTGTCAGTGTACCCCAGCAGTGTGCAGAGAGCAGCGCCACCCCTGCAGTTAGACGTCATCACATTTTCTAACTATTGTTAGACTGGATTTGTTTATGCTTGAATAAAAAAAACCCTTTTTGTTAATTCTTCCCCACAGGTCCAGTTAAGCGGCATGTATGGATTGTCGGGCTCTGATATATATACTGGGCAGAAGAAAGGAAAGATATCTGCCATCTGGTAAAAGATTTGAACAACTGAGGGCGCTGGCAAGGTTATCAACATTTCCGTTGGGTACAGCTACTGTCCAAGGTCGAGGCGATAAAGTAATGTCTGTAAACAACCCACGATTTACTGGTGCATGGGGGGGGAACTATTTAGGTAAGAAATTTTGCAGAACTTATTGGGCTCATTAAATCTGACATGAGCAGGTTTACAAAGCTAATCGTACATCGATGTGCTTTGGTTTGGTCAGAAATAGTTCCACGGCAATTTTGGAGAGGAGCTAGAAGGCAGATTTGGAAAGAGCTCGACGTTTACTTAACATGTCAGTGTCACATTTCATATAGTGTACAGGAGATATTGCGGTTCGGCGCCGTATGCTGGAAGGAGACAATGCTAACTTAATGTTGGCCGATGGGGTCTACTTGAATGAGGTAGCAAATGATATCTCGTTATCCAGTTTGCATGATGGTATTGAAAGCACTTTGGTGATGTTGGTTGGCGGTGGTCGGGATGTCAAAGAGGTGTTTCGACACCCTCCTGCGGTGGAATGTTGACCCAGAAAATACATGCTCACTGTCTTACGCAGTGACCATGCATGGTTGGAAGTTTGCTGGAAACAAGGTTTATAAGGATATAAATGGATATGGAAAATAAGAAACTTCAAAGAAGTGGTTAATAAAGCTGTAACCACTTTCACCCAACATGGTAGTACTGTCTATTATTATCAAATTTATCAGTTTAAACAGTTTTTAACACAAGACATCCTATTTCTAAGTTTAAAGTAAAGCAGTCGTAGAGCGTATCATACTGAAGAATTCTTAACTTCAGGGGATATGGACCTGTATATATTAATACCCCTTCAAATTAGAATAAGTGCCTGTGTGAAGGCAGGGTGCACCTAATAAACTTCTAATTTGGCTTTATTAATACTTTAGGCAGAGATTCTGCACTTTTTTGTATGTCCCTGTCTAGAAAAAAAACACTGTTTCTAGCTACAATATATAAATCCATCAATATGCAGCCCACATAGTTATCTTCACAATAGAACATTGTGGTTCTAACATCCACTGTAGTGCATGTCTTTTATCACTACACATTCAATATATGAAATAAATATAATAAATGCCAGAGTATACAATAGATCTCTCTGAAGAAAAGAAAAGCCAAGCTAAAGCTAATAGGAGCAGATGTGTCTGGTGTATTTTGTGGCCAGGCTTCTGCACAGGCTGCGAGTTCCTAGAGCTCTGTAACCTGTAAGAAGCACACAGCATTAGTATATGGGAGGGAGAAGGGGCGTGATGAGGATCCTGTCTGGGGTCTGCTCTCCAGCTTCTTCATACAAGTCGAGCTGCTGGGATACAGCATAGGAGAGATGAGACCTGACCACAGAGAACTCTGCTCCTATTGCTCTCCAAGTTTCTGCAACCTTTCTGTGGAGTATTTATAGGACAAGACCCTTAATGAAGAATTCCCAAGGAATTATGTTTTTTGCAGCAGAAATTCAAGAAAATATCTCTTTCCTTAAGTCATTATTTTGTTCAGAAAATCTACCATAAATGGAATTCGAATCTTAATTTTTCCTTGGATGAAGCGTAAAGTGCGGACCTCAGTGCCTATTATTTGGGGAACATAAGATCACTTTATAAAAGGTGATAGGTTGTGCACCAGCTTCTTCAAGATTGCACCTGTACATGATATGGTCGCTATCTGAATTTCTGTAAAGGTCATCACATATTTCTCCAGTGGAAATGAAGAAATGTCATATGCTCGTTTGGAAGCTTCATGGTGAGAATATCCCCCGACTTTATTTATGGCCAGGTGAGAACCATGTCCAGTGAAAGATATTCAGATAATATAACTAAGGGTTACTACTACTATAATTCTACCTGGCCAGAAGACCCCATTTATCTTTTCCCAGTTCCAGTCCTTACTGGAATAACTGTGGTTTGTGTTCTCTTGTTTATTATTGGGATATTTGGTAATATCATGACTATGCTAGTAGTGTCTAAGTACAAGGATATGAGGACTACAACTAACCTGTATCTCTCTAGCATGGCATTCTCAGACCTCCTCATCTTTCTCTGTATGCCCCTTGACTTATACAAGCTCTGGCAATACAGACCCTGGAATTTTGGAAGCCTCCTCTGTAAGCTGTTCCAATTCATCAGTGAAAGTTGCACTTACTCTACAATCCTGAATATCACAGCCCTAAGTGTGGAGAGATATTTTGCCATCTGTTTTCCTCTGAAGGCTAAGGTGGTCATCACTAAGGGCAGAGTGAAACTGGTGATATTTGTTCTTTGGGCAGTATCCTTTGTCAGTGCAGGACCTATCTTTGTCTTGGTCGGTGTTGAACATGAGAATGGAACCAATCCATTAGAAACAAATGAATGTAAAGCTACAGAGTATGCAGTCAAGTCTGGGCTCCTCACAATCATGGTGTGGACATCAAGTGTCTTCTTCTTCTTGCCTGTCTTCTGCCTCACTGTTCTGTACAGCCTTATTGGTAGGAAATTGTGGAGAAGGAAGATGGACTCTCTAGGACCAAGTGTCTCTCACAGGGACAAGAATAACAAACAGACTGTCAAAATGCTAGGTAGGAATGCCATTTGTGATATTTATGTGTTGTGCTTTATAACATTTCATATATTACAATTTACTGTCACTGTAAGAGAAATCTCATGCTCACCTGAACATCACATGTACAAATGGTAAAGATGTACCCGGTGTTCATTGTGAGGACAATCACAACAGATTATATGGCTTTCATGGGTCATATGAGGATTTTATGGTTTGTTGATGTAATCTGCAAAAACAGAACATGAAATAATCTTTATCTCACTTTTTTATATTTATTACCAGAGACTAATCTGCCACTATCATCTAGTGCTCTCTCTATAAGCTATTTATTTATTTTACTCACTTATATAGCACCATTAATTTCCACATCACTTTACAGACATCATCATTATCCCCATTGGGGCTCACAATCTAAATTCACTATCAGTATGTCCTTAGAGTGTGGGAGGAAACCGGAGAACCCCGGAGGAAACCCACCAAACTCGGGGAGAACATACAAACTCCTTGCAGATGTCTTTGGTGGGATTTTCACATTGGGGCTCACAATCTAAATTCCCTGTCAGTATGTCTTTGAAGTCTGGGAGAAAACCGGAGGATCCCACACACAGTGAGAACATATAAACTCCTTGCAGATGTCCTTCACGGGATTACCTAAGGACCCCAACGCAGCAAAGCGACAATGCAAACCACCGAGCCAACCTTTATCTCTTTTTTTCTATGTTCAGTGTATAAAGTTTTTGTATTGTATTTGGCTACTTATTGGCACAATGACAGAACGTCTTTACAGATTTTTTTTATGCCATTTGAAAAAGCATGTAAATACTATCTGCAGTTTCAATGACCTGGTATGATCTTTTTTCATGCATTTTAATAATGTTTTTTGAAACATAGCTGCAAATCTTTTTCGAAGTGTTTATAAAGTTTGATAAAGAAAAATGTCTTAAAAACCCTTATCCTAGGGCATGCTGCGTTTTGCAATAAAGACCATAAAATCATAAAGCAAACACTAAGGATGCAAATTATCGACTTTACCTGGCCACTATGTAAAATCAGCTAAATTCAAGGTGTAAAACCCAGCAAAAGTAGCCATCAGCTTCATTCTATGGTCAAAATGACAATAACGCTAATCATAAAGTATCAAATAGTTGTTTTTCAAATAAAAATGTTTAGTTGTGGTTTCCATGGTGAGCAGTAATTGGTCCCCCCACCATTCAGTGAGCTTTCATCTTATTAGGAGTCTGTGACTCCTCAAAGAAAATAATCTTCCCTTACGCTTTAGTTATTATGATTATACCAAAAATATAAAAATTGTATTCTGCTTATAAATATTGGAAAACATTGGCGCTCCTATAGGAGAAATAGCTTAAACTGTGCTACAAGTGTTTACAACTGTGTAAACTTATTTTGTGTGTTTATGGAGATGGCGTAAATCCAGTATAAAACTGAATGCTAATGAGAATATACAATTCATGGCTACTCTAAACAGAGCAAGCACAGGAGAGTCATGCCTGGTGGTGACGCAGTACAGTAAATCGTTAGAGACAGTTCACATTGCTCGCTTATGACCCTCCAGATAGAGTAAGGCATATTGAGAATTACCAGTTTCATTCAATGTAATATCTTAAGATTTTAATTCTGGGTTTATCCTCATGGGTGTCATTTGTAGTCCCATTCATCAGGAATACAATGCCAAAACTGCAGTGGACGCTGACTTAGTGCACCTAGTGGGTAGGACTCCATCATTAAACATGTCATGGACACTTAATACGACTAGAGATATTTAGGATATCAATCCTATTATTGTATCTTATTTATCATTATTATGATTAAAAGATCACAATATTAATGTCACTTTAACAATTTGCTTCCCTTACCTTCATATCACATGGACTATTGCAACTTTGATCAGATGTTCCTCCTACAATATTTCCCAGAGCAAATTCCATGCGGATCCTCTTTGACCCTTTGCAAATACAAAAGTATGAACAAACTTACTATGTTATTATTGCTGTATTAAAGAGTAACCATCGTTTGATTATTTTTTTTTACATATATCAATAAGTGCACACGGAATTAAGAAAGTTTGTAATATATCTTATCAAAGAAATCTGCTTGATTCTCCTCCTTGACTGATTATTCAGACTCTAAATTATAAGCTCATGGGTAAAATCTGTCTTCAGTGAATCAGACTTTCCCATTACAGTCCTGAGATAGGAGATGACTGTTGGTGCACATAAAGTTCTATGGAGAAATTTCAGGAGAATTTGTTCTGTATCTGCCTACAGCTTCTCCTTCACCCCCTCCCCAAAAGCACCAACTGTCATCTCCTATGTCAGCACCGGGGAAATCAGTCTTTATTTAATATAGATTTTGTAGGCTTTACCCATGAATTGCGAGTGAGAGATCAGTCCAGTAAGAGAAGGAAGGACATTTCTCTGCTCAGATATATTACAAAGTTTCTTATTTTCACTTGTACTAATGACTGATTAAAAAAAAAATAAAACTATGGTTAGTCTTTAAGAGGACAGTTCTTTTATTTACTCTAGTAGTGGTCTGGGAGAGCTGTATATGTTACATGGCACCAACATCTGCTAGAAATATGGGTAACACAAAGACGCATCACCTCTGAGTATATTTAAGTTACGGCATAATAAATAATAGGGATTATACTTCTAAAGGCGGGTATCTGAACAACACCCTCATTAGTAACTTCAGTTCTCAGTATGTCCGAAACATTCACATTTTCTTTTTTTTTAGGACTTTCTTTTGTATTAAAATGAGTCAGTGACCAGATTTCACAATATAATCTATACACATTATTGAACAGATTTATTAGACCTGATGTACCTTGTGTACTTACATTATTTATCAATATCAGAATAGCTACATATTCCCTTTTTTTTCATGTTTCATATTAAATATTGATTTTAAAATAGTAATTTACACACCACGATAAACCTGTGCACTTGTATATAAATTAGCTATTCCTATGGCACTGACTCATGGCTGGCGTTGGGGGGGTGGAAAAGGACAAACTGGTCGATTGCGAATGGCCCCCACTCCTTTCGGGGACCCCAAAGTCGACAGAGAACCTACACTGATAATATCATTACAACCATTAATAAAATAAAAAAAAAATATAAAATATATACTGCAATATATATATATATATATATATATATATATATTTGGTATTGCTGCATTTGTAAAAGTCCGATCTGTCAAAATATAAAGTAAATTAATCCGATCAGTAACACGCTGTAAAGAGAAAAAAAATCAAACTACCAGTATTTTGGGTTTTTTTGGCTGCCGCAACATTGCGATAAAATACAATAAGAGGTGATCAAATTATCATATCTACCCCAAAATGGTATCAGTAAAAATGTCAGCTCAGAACTCAAAAAGAAGAAACTTAACCCTAGATCCCAAAAAATTAAAATGTTACGGGACTCCGAATGTGGTGACAAAAGCAAAGAAAATATTTTTTTTTTTTTTTTTTTTTTTTACAAATTTCAGATTTTTTTTCCACCACTTAAATAAAAAAAACAAAACTATATGTGTTTTGTATCTGCGTATTCGTACTGACCTGGATAATAATCTTGTGAGTGAGGTCAGTTTTACCATATAGTTAACAAGCTAAATAAAAAGAACTCAATTTTTATGCAATTTCAACACACTTGGAATTTTTATCCCACGATGTGGTAGAATGAATGACTTCATTCAAAAGTACAACTCATCCTGCAAAAAATAAGTCCTCATATGGCTTTATGGAAGCAAAAATGAAAAAAAAAAGTTATGGCTCTTGAAAGAAGGCAAGGAAAACAAAAAAAAAAAACACGGAAAATCACCTGGGGATGAAAGGGTTAAAATTGTTGTAATTGCCTGATAATAGCAGCATTAGAGCTCCCTGCAGGCTTCATTCTTCGGTTATTCATGATGGGTTTACTAACAAAAATAAAAAATAATTATATCTATGAAGTGTAATTGGGGTTCGGATAGCTCCATAGTTCCTAAATTTGTAGACAATTATCAGGCAGGCAGAACTTACAAGGCATTAAGGCCAACATTTCCACTAGTGACCCCATAACAACACAAGACAGGAAGTCTTGTCATAGGGATTTTGGAACATCACAATGGTGCTTAATAATTCAAATGCAACTTTTTTGTCTGTGTGTCTCTGTGTGTGGTGGAGCCTAGAATGTATGAGCTCTTGGGGTATATATGTGAAGACATATATGCGCTCTGAATACATCTGTTTGTGCTGTGTGTGTATATATATATGTGTATGTATATTCTTGGTGTATACATGTATGTGTGCTATGTGTGTATACATATGTGTGTGTGTTTGTGTATGTGCTTGGTGTATACTTGGATGTGTGCGGTGTGTGTATATATATATGTGTGTATGTAGTTGGTGTAGACATACCTGTATTCTGTGTGTGTGTATACATATGTGTGGATTTTTTAGTATATGTTCTCGGTGTATATATGTATCTGTGCTATGTGTTTATACATATGTGTATGTGCTCAGTGTATACATGCGTGTGAGCTGTGTGTATACATACAGTACAGACCAAACGTTTGGACACACCTTCTCATTCAAAGAGTTTTCTTTATTTTCATCACTCAGAAAATTGTAGATTCACATTGAAGGCATTAAAACTATGAATTAAAACATGTGGAATGAAATACTTAAAAAAGTGTGAAACAACTGAAAATATGTCTTATATTCTAGGTTCTTCAAAGTAGCCACCTTTTGCTTTGATTACTACTTTGCACACTCTTGGCATTCTCTTGATGAGCTTCAAGAAGTAGTTACCGGAAATGGTTTTCCAACAGTCTTGAAGGAGTTCCCAGAGATGCTTAGCACTTGTTGGCCCTTTTGCCTTCACTCTGTGGTCCAGCTCACCCCAAAGCATCTCGATTTGGTTCAGGTCTGGTGACTGTGGAGACCAGGTTATCAGGCATAGCACCCCATCACTCTCCTTCTTAGTCAAATAGACCTTACACAGCCTGGAGGTGTGTTTGGGGTCAATGTCCTGTTGAAAAATAAATGATGGTCCAACTAAACGCAAACCGGATGGAATAGCATGCCGCTGCAAGATGCTGTGGTAGGCATGCTGGTTCTGTAAGCCTTCAATTTTGAATAAATCCCCAACAGTGTCACCAGCAATGCACCCCCACACCCCCACACCTCCTCCTCCATGCTTCACGGTGGGAACCAGCCATGTAGAGTCCATCCATTCACCTTTTCTACAAAGACATGGTGGTTGGATCCAAAGATCTCAAATTTGGACTCATCAGACCCAAGCACAGATTTCCACTGGTCTAATGTCCATTCCTTGTGTTCTTTAGCCCAAACAAGTCTCTTCTGCTTGTTGCCTGTCCTTAGCAGTGGTTTCCTAGCAGCTATTTTACCATGAAGACCTGCTGCACAAAGTCCCCTCTGAACAGTTGTTCTAGAGATGAGAAGGTGTGTCCAAACGTTTGGTCTGTACTGTATATGTGCTTGGTGTATACATGAGTCTTTGCTATGTGTGTGTGTTTGTATGTGTGTGCTTGGTGTATATATGCATGTATGGTATGTGTGTATTTATATGTCTTCTCGGTGTATACATACATGTATACACAAATAGCAGGTATGTATGTGTATACATAAGTGTGTATGTGCTTGGTGCATACATTAGTATGTGCTATGTGTGTATACATATATGTGTATTTGTGTGCATGTATATGCTCAGTGTATACATAAGTGTGTGTATGTGTTTGGTGTATACATGCCTGTGTGCTGTGTGTATGCTATGTGTGTATACATATATTGTGTGTGTATGTGCTTGGTGAATACATGTGTGTATATATGCTTGATGTATATTATGTTGTATACCGTGTGTGTATACATATGTGTGCATAACACACAGTGTTTGTGTCACATATTGTATGTA
Organism: Anomaloglossus baeobatrachus; assembly: GCF_048569485.1. Classification (NCBI taxonomy): domain Eukaryota; kingdom Metazoa; phylum Chordata; class Amphibia; order Anura; family Aromobatidae; genus Anomaloglossus; species Anomaloglossus baeobatrachus. The sequence goes on from NC_134355.1 coordinate 483,866,877, forward strand.
GTATCCATGTATAAATCCCGGATGCAGAGATAATAGTTCATAAGTGTAAATATGTCGGCAATCACCTAACGAACGAATAAAATGCTGCTCATTCATCGGTGATTGGATTGTTTATGGGGAACACAAATCCTTGTTCTCAGCAGCACATCGGCCGACGGCAATCTCAGACGTGCTGCTGATAACATGATCCTGTATGGCGGCAGATTGATCTATTCGTGATCGTTCTGTGCCCATCATTCTTCGTCATCCAGTGTAAAGAGGCGGGGAACAAGCGCTGAAGGACATGAATATTGGTGATCGCTCATTACCAGTCTACACTCAGCCCATGTAAATGTCACCTAATGTCTGAGTGTGATGGTGCAACATGGGAGCATTTAGGCCCCACCTTAATCTTTTGTCCAGGGTCCCACTTTGCAGACAACCTGCCCTGTCCTGACCCCTGAGATCTTCGCTGACTTCAGTGAAAACGTAATAAACAGGATTCATTATTCCTTTCTGATCCCATAGCGTCCCCTGGAGATAAGCAGCACATAGTGTCTGGTGGCCACTTATTTCCTGTTCTGTTGAAATAGCAGCCGCATTCGATGAACTGTTATCATGTGTGATTTTTCCTTTATAGTACCATGAATGTCATTACTCTAAGGTCATGCTCATATACTGCTGTAAGTGACCGCAGGGGCCTAATGCTGAATGTAGTTAATTGGATTTATAATATGGTGTCTAGAACACGCTGCTTTATAGCATTGCAACATTCCCAATCATTTCAATGAGGAAAACTATAGCACCTAAAACCATGTGTTACATGTTGTACCCTGCAGTTTTCTATAGTTTCAATATGTTCATATAAGGCTAGGTTCGCACACTGCGTCTTTTTGACGCTGCGTTTTTGGCTATGTGCACACGGTGCGTTTTTCTCGGCGTTTTTGCGCGTTTTTCGGGTGCGTTTTTGGCCTCAAAACTGCATGACTTTGCTTCCCCAGCAAAGTCTATGAGTTTTCATTTTTGCTGTCCCCACACAGCGTTTTTTTTCAGCTGCGTTTTTGTGGTGACCACAAAAACGCAGCATGTCAATTATTCCCGCGTTTTTCACTGCGCTTTTCATCCATTGAGTTCAATGGGATGTTGAAAGACGCAATGAGAAACGCAAATAGCTGCGTGTTGGTGCGTTTTGGTGCGTTTCTAAGACCAAAAACGCAGCTATAAACGCAGGAGGTGGGTAGTAAAGTGACGTGTACAGGAAGAGGATTCCTTCTGTCAGTATATACAGAAGCGTGAATCCTCCCGGTACCGTCACCGCCGCTTCCACCTCCCGTCCTGTGCATGTATGCTGCCGTGCGGCGCCATGTCTGGGCGGGAGGTGGAAGCGGCTGCGAAAACAAAAGTTAACAGTAGAAAAAAAAAAAAAAGTTATACTCACCTGTCTGCAGCCTCCCGGTGCCATGCCCGCTCCCATCTCCTCTCACGGTATCGCCGCTCCGGCTGTGTGCAGACGGCCGGGAAACCTCCGATGGATGCAGGACCTGGCGATGGATCACATGATGCTGTCACCTGACACATCAGGTGATCGTAAGTATCGCGGTGACGCGGGCGCCCGGCCGGTATCAGCGGATGCGTCAGGAGACTTCATCCCTGATTACCGGCAGCTGCTGCAGCGATCGGACAGGATCAGACTCCCGCCCCATCGCTCCAGGAGATGCCGGTAATCAGCACATAAGTGAGTATTATTTTTTTTTTTTTTTTGCACCGATGCATCAGCTGATTGTATAATCGGCTTTTATACAATCAGCTGATGTGTGATGGGATTCACATCCTGGAACCTGACATCTGATCGCTTTGCCTTCCAGCAAACCGATCAGATGATATTGGATCCGGATAGGACGGCGCGGGACCCTAACCCAGGATTACTGAGGAGGGGGGTTTATTTCAATAAAGATGGAGTCACTAATTGTGTTGAGTTTTATTTCTAATAAAAATATTTTTCTGTGTTGTGTTTTTTTTTTATCTTTACTAGAAATTCATGGTGGCCATGTCTAATATTGGCGTGACACCATGAATTTCGGGCTTAGGGCCAGCTGATAATATACAGCTAGCCCTAACCCCATTATTACCCGGCGAGCCACCCGTCACCAGGGCAGCCGGAAGAGTTGGATACAGCGCCAGAAGATGGCGCTTCTATGAAAGCGCCATTTTCTGGGGTGGCTGCGGGACTGCAATTCACAGCGGGGGTGCCCAGAAAGCATGGGCACCCTGCACTGTGGATTCCAATCCCCAGCTGCCTAGTTGTACCCGGCTGGACTCAAAAATTGGGCGAAGCCCACATCATTTTTTTTTTTAAATTATTTCATGAAATTCATGAAATAATTTAAAAAAAAAGGGCTTCCCTATATTTTTGGTTCCCAGCCGGGTACAAATAGGCAGCTGGGGGTTGGGGGCAGCCCGTACCTGCCTGCTGTACACGGCTAGCATACAAAAATATGGCGAAGCCCACGTCATTTTTTTTTTTGGGGGGGGGCAAAGAAATCCTGCATACAGTCCTGGAAGGAGGATGCTGAGCCTTGTAGTTCGACAGCTGCTGTCTGCTCTCCTGCATACACTATTGGATCGAGGATGCTGAGCCTTGTAGTTCTGCAGCTGTCTGCTCTTCTGCATACACTAGTGGAGAATGAACACATTGAAGAAGGAAATGACATCAGACCTTTTTTTTTTTGTTCACTGATAAAAAACGCAAAAGGATGCAGTGAGCAAAAACGCAGCAAAACGCAGCAAAAAAACGCACCAAATCGCGGCAAAACGTGTGCGTTTTTTGCCGCGTTTTTTCGACGCAGTTGCGTTTTTGTGCGTTTTTAGCGGCCAAAAACGCACAAAAACGCAGCGTCAAAAAAACGCAGCGTGTGCACATAGCCTTTTTGTGCGTTTTTGGCCGCTAAAAACGCACAAAAACGCACCTGCGTCGAAAAAACGCATCAAACACATGCGTTTTTGCCGCGATTTGGTGCGTTTTTGGCTGCGTTTTTGATCTCTGCATTTTTCTGCGTTTTTCCAATGCATTGCATGGGGGGAAAACGCAGAAAAACGCAGGAAAGAACTGACATGTCCATTTCTTTTTTTAACTCAAAAACGCAGGTAAAAAAAACAGATGTGTGCGGACAGCAAAAATGAAAACTCATAGACTTTGCTGGGGAAGCAAAGTCCTGCAGTTTTGAGGCCAAAAACGCACCCGAAAAACGCGCAAAAACGCCGCGAAAAACGCACTGTGCGCACATAGCCTAACTTAGTTGTTTTGTTGTTTTGTTTTTTTAAACCAAACTAGAATTGCAATTACAGACAAATGTGCATGATAGAAAGTGCATTTCTCTACTGCATGATTCCTGTGGCACCATTACTGTTGTATGCGAATATATCCTGACAGGCCCCTCATGATGCTGAATGGCCAGCCATGAAATAGGGTAAGTAATCTGTTAGGTGATTCATGCTGCCCGATCTGGGCAGCATGTATTGGGCATTGCCTGTACAATGTCAGCCATATATGTTTGACCCTGAAACGCTGTGGCGTTTCAGAGAAAAAAACGTACTTGAAAAGCCGCCGGGGATCAGGACTTCACTGTAGATGAGTCGGACCGGTGGGCCTCTGGCAGCTTTTTTCCATTCACTGCCCTGCATTGACAGGTCTCTACCTATATGCGCATGTAGGACCGACCAACTACAACATGGATTCGGTTCATGGGAGCTTTTAAAGGGAATCTGTCACCAGGTGTTTTCTACCTCATCTGACAGCAGCATAATGTAGGAAGAGAGAGCAGAGCAGAGCTCACAAAGATAACCCCACCCCCAGCTTTCTGTATACATTGTCTATTGACAGTGAGCTGCTTATCAGAGTAGGGGGTGTGGTTGGACAACTGCTTACGCACCATGTAGTCCAGGCAGTAATAATATCTTGGTAATAAAACTGTCATTATGTGGAATAAACAGCACATGACCTAATAAGTGATACTGCATAAATCTGTGTCTCACCCACAACGTCATGCTGCCCTCAGATTACATTGTAAAACTCTGTTGACAGATTCTCCTTAAAGTATGTTTTTCTCTGAAAAAATTTCAGCATCAAACATATGTGGCTGAAATCGTACACCAGTACTTAATACATGCAACCCACGCATTGGGCAGCATGTATCAGCTGTCAGGTTTGTGTTAAATGGACTCTGAAAGTGTATGAGTAAGGCCACATGGGGATCTACTGCGATCCTCGCATGACACTCGGCTCACGCTGGCAGCACAGAGGGAGCCGAGTGTCATGCGAGTGTCGCTGCGACTGAGGTCTGATCATGCGATCAGACCACAGCTGCAGGGGGCGGGCCAACTCTGAGGAGGGGCGGGTTGGCACTGCGGATGGGAGGGAGTGATTTATCTCCCTCTCTCCTCCGTTGCTGGATATTGCCATTCTCGCCCTGCACTCACGGTACACCGGTGTACTGCGAGTGCAGTGCGATTTTTCTCTCGCCCCATAGACTTGAATGGGTGCGAGAGAAACAAGACTCACATTACAATTGCAGCATGCTGTGATTGTACTCTCGGTCCGATTAGGGCTGAGAAAATAAGCGCTCATGGGTGCTGGGACATAGGCTAATATTGGTCTGAGTGGAATGCGATAAAACATCGCGTTCCACTCGCTCCGATTTTCATGCCGTGTGTCTTAGGCCTTAGGTCTCCTGCACACAAGTAACGTTTGGATTGGTAACAAACAGATTTTGAACACTTTAATACATTTCAAATGATACAGTACATGCCCACCACCATAGCAAGATACAGTCCAAAAAATCTATCAGGATTTTTTTAAGTCAGTTTTGCTGTTGCTGCGCTACATTACACCAAATATATTTAACTGTTCCACAATGTTTGACACATTTGTTGCATTTTTGAGTACGACACTTCTGTCTACAACTGGTTTCTCACTTTTTACACCACCATTTTACTGAAGTTTGCTATTTTTTTATGCAGCTTTATATATAGTCACAATTCATAAGCCTGTCTTAATCCTAAGGCTATGTGCGCATGTTGCGTAATTTCATGCGTTTACGCTGCATATTGCACTGCAGTGTAAACTTATGCGTCCTGCGTCCCCAGCACAATCTATGAAGATTATGCATAATCCATCTGCACATTCCGTTTGTGAGCGCAGGGATTTGCATGTGGAAATTTGGATCAAATCGCTGCGCTCAAAAAAGTAACATGTCACTTATTTTGTGCGCTTTGCATGCTGCTCCCACTCTGTCTATGGAAGAGGCAGCCATAGCGCATGAAATCGGCATCTATTCTGTAGACACACTGCATCCATTACACAGTGTTTCTGCAGTGATTAGAAGCGCACATGCACTGTCAAACCGCTGCAGAATATTTGTCACGGCAGTACGCAACATGCGCACATAGCCTAAAGCGGGCTTTACACGCTACGATTTCACTACAGCGATCTCGTTGGGGTCACGGATTTTGTGACGCACATCCAGCCGCTGTAGCGATGTCGTAGCGTGTGACTCCTAGGAGCGATTTTGGATCGTTGCAAAAACGTCCAAAATCGCTCCTCGTTGACATGGGGGTCCGCTGCCAGTTATCGCTGCTGTCGCAGGGGAGAAGTTGTTCCTCGTTCCTGCAGCAGTGCACATCGCTACATGTGACGCCGCAGGAACGAGGAACATCTCCTTACTTGCCTCCGGCCACAATGCGGAAGGAAGGAGGTGGTCGAGATGTTACGTTCCGCTCATCTCCGCCCCTCCACTTTCATTGGGTGGCCGCTGTGTGACGTCGCTGTGACGCCGAACGGACCGCCCCTTTAGAAAGGAGGCGGTACGCCGGTCTAAGCGACGTCGATATGCAGGTAAGTATGTGTGACGGGGGTGCCAGATTTTGTGCGCAACGGGCAGCGATATGCCCGTTTCACACAAACGATGGGGGTGGGTCGCATGCTAGCGATATCGGGCCGGATATCGCAGCATGTAAAGCCACCCTTAGGCTGAGTTCAGACAGCTATGTAAGAAAAAGGGAACAGTTACGTTAGAAAAATGAGGACACAACTGGCAACATGTGCAGTTCTGTGTGCATGTCCTTATAGCGGAGGGTGGAAGACATGCTTGCTGTTTCCAGACACTAGTTGATAACCCAGACCGGACTAGTGCATGCCTCGATTTCTATGTTAAAATTTGCGGTGAGCACTGACACAGATTACCGTTCAGTGTGCTGCTCATTGCACAGATGGCTGTTGAACAAGGCCTTATCTGCACACTCTGAATACATGCACTTTTAAAAAGCAGCAAAATAGAAAAAAAATCACACATTTTTCCCAAAAAACTTTTTACAATAAAAAATTGTCTCAAACGCCTCTACATAAAAATACACAGAGTTACATGGTGACCAAAATGTACGTAATAAAAACACTTAGCTTATATGTATTTATTTCTATTTGTCTGTTGGTCATATAAAGTATGGATGTTGTGTTTCTCGTTGATATGGCTATATCCAGTACAAATATAAATGTTTTTATTAAGTGCATTTTCTACTGTATTCTACACACTGTATTCTAATGTACTTTATTCAATTTAGAGGACTCTAGTAAAGAAGGAAGTATTATTCTGCTACCAGTATCAATACAAAATACAACCTGAATGAAAACATAATTGTGTCCATTTATAGCTGCACGGGAAACATGGACAGGTTCATATGGGTTGTGTTTATTTAATGAAAGAATAAAAGCAGCTGCCTATCTATCCCTTTATATAGTATCTACCTATCCTTCCCTTTATATATTTATCTATCTATCCTATCTAGCTATCTATCCCTTTATATAGTATTTATCGATTCTATATATCTATCCCTTTATATTGTATCTATCTATCTATTCTATCTATCCCTTTATATAGTATCTATCCTTCCCTTTATATAGTATCTATCTATCCTATCTATCTATCTATCTATCTATCTATCTATCTATGTATCTATCTATCCTATCTATCCCTTTATATAGTATCTATCTATCCTTCTATCTATCACTTTATATAGTTTCTATCTATCCCTTTATATAGTATATATCCTTCTATCGATCCCTTTATATATTATCTATCTATCCTTTTATCAAGCTATCCCTTTATTTAGTATCTATTTAGTATCCCTTAATTTAGTATCTAAAATTAAATTAATTAAAACATTAATAATTATCTATCCCTTTATATTGTATCTATCTATCCTTTTATACAAGATCTATCCCTTTATTAAGTGTATAATTAATACAAAGGACCGGCACTCCAAATCTTCTGAAATATTTTTGTAGTTTATTCCATCATAATCATAATATACAGGCGTAAATACGCGTTTCGGTTAATAGTGAGCCTTTTTCACATCTATAGATTAAATGAATGCACACACATATATATACACACAATGAGTGGATTACTTCCTTTGTGACTGACCCACCTATCTCATCTGCATACTAAATTAATTAGTTAATTTATTAATCAAATTTCCATATATGTTTCTCATTAGAATTCAAACTGAAACAAGAAGATTCACTGAGATGATGGTTCAACCACAATTACAAATGGATTTAGACATATAAAGAACCAATAGTTGAACAACAGCCTAATAAATCAAAGGGTTAATTTTTTCCCTTTGCTCAAAATTACATAAATTTGACATTTTCCATGTAAATTAGTACATCTTTAATATTGCAAATACACTGTCATTACATGTCAAGTATATTTTTCCTTGATTTTAATAAGTCGCATTTTTCCTTTTGAAGAAAAATTAAAAAATAAAAATAAAAATAAACTGTGTTGCATCAATTCAATATTTCATTATATGTATGGCTGTGTTACAAAAAACAAGTTACATCATAGTCCCTATTCAGTCCCAGTGGATGGAGAGACTGCAGTCGGTGTATCCAGTATAGCTCACGCTGCTTCAATGCCCTGACATGATCTCCTCCTCGCCTGGGCTGCGGGACTTGCTCCAGGATCTGATAACGCAATTGTGACACATTGTGTTTGTGTTCAGCAAAGTGCTGCAGTACCGGTAATAAAACATTCTTTTGTCTAATGGTGTATTTATGGTTGGAAAGCCTCTCTTTTAGTTTCACAGTTGTTTCCCCGACGTAGATAAGACCGCAGGGACACTTCAGAATGTAAACTATGTAGCTACTGTCACAAGTGTATTACCCTCTTATCTTAAATGATTCTCCCGTGCGGGGGTGATGAAAGGAGTCTCCCTTAATGATCCCTGAACAATGTACACAATTAAGACAAGGGAAGGTGCCCATCACAGGAGTAGATAAGAAGGTTTGTGCTAATTTACTTTTACCACTTAGATCTGCTCTTACAATTTTATCTCTCAGATTCTGCGACCTGCGGTGACAGATTAAAGGGGGCAAATTGAATTCTTTAATTTTTGGATAGGAATTAGATATTACATTCCAATGTTTGCGCAGAATGCGATGTATAAACACTGACCACGGGTGATATGTGTTAATAAACGCCATGCGTTTCTCCTTTTTCTTTACAACAGGTTGTTTAGATATTTGATCTTTTAATAGGGCTTTGGGATACCCTCGCTGAGAAAATTTTTTAGACATTTCCTCAAGTCTTATTTCACATAACTGAGGGTCAGCAACGATTCTGCGTACCCTCTGGTATTGTGAATAGGGCAATGAATTCTTTAAATGTGGAGGGTGGTTACTAGAAAATAATAACAAATTGTTCCTATCTGTTGTTTTTTTATATAAATCTGTAGTCAGGGTGTTGTCAATATCCTTGGTAACCAACACATCCAAAAAACTAATTTTTTCACAAGAAACCTCCATAGTAAAATTTAATTCTACCCAAACTGTACTAAGTTCTTGAACAAAAACCTTTAGAGCTCGAATGTCGCACCTCCACACGCAAAAAATATCATCTATAAATCTTCGCCAAAATAAACAGTGTTTTTTAAAAAAATTATTTGAATAGATGAAATTATCTTCAAACCAAGCCATATAGGCATTTGCATACGGAGGTGCGACATTCGAGCCCATCGCGGTCCCGCACCGCTGTTTGTAAAACGTGTCTTGAAACAAAAAATAATTTTCTTCCAAAATAAGAGATAATAGATCCAGAAACAAATCTTTCTGTGTGTCAGTGTGATTGGACGATTGTAACAACCACTTCACAGCCCTTATTCCTTTGCTATGTACAATGGACGTATATAAATTGCAAACATCTAAGGTGACTAATAAATCATCATCACTGATTTTAAGATTTTTAATGTCATTCAGAAACTGCGAGGTATCTAATAAAAATGACGGTGTAGACTTTATAAGAGGGGTAAGAATCTTTTCTAGGAAGATAGCTGGTGCTGACAAGATGGAATCCGTCAGTGCCACTATCGGCCTCCCGGGCGGTTTTTCCAGCGATTTATGCACTTTTGGCAGTGTATAAAGAATTGGGGTAATAGGATGTTTATTAATTAAAAAGGAAACTGTTTTGTCATCAATTGTTTTTAGGGCTGAATATTTACCCACAATCTGCTCTAATTTTTTGGTGATATCAAACACTGGATTATTTTTCAAAATTTCATAAACATTTCTATCTGATAATTGTGACATAATTTCTTCTATGTACGCTATTCTATCCATTACCACCAAACTACCCCCCTTATCTGCTGGTTTAATTATTAGGGACATATCCTCCTTGAGAGATTTTAAAGCTTTTCTTTCTTCCTTATTAAGGTTATTATAATGACACAAAGCCCCACTTTTGAATTTTTTAACCATTACATCTACATCCCTCTGAACTAAATTCACATAGGTTTCAATTGGGTTAAACGACTTTAAAGGGTTCATACTACTCTTAACCCTCAAACCTAAATTGTGAAGAAAAATAGTGTCAGATGTATTACCTTCAGATGTAGTAGTATCTCTGTCTGAAAATTGGGCGCATAACCTCAAGGAACGAAAAAATTTTTGAAGATCAATGTCCAATGCAAAAAAATCAAAATTAGTAGATGGACAAAAGGATAATCCCTTAGATAAAACTCGTAGTTGATTTGAATCTAAGGATTTAGATGATAAGTTCAGGACTAGGGATTCTCCCTGACATGTGCTCGAGTCCGTATTGGATCCGCGACGTCTCCTATGATGGCGTCCGGCTCTCCTAAGAGGTCTCGTCGGGTCCTTCGTTTTCGCCCTAAAAAAGGAGCCCTGGATATAGTGGTGGACTCGCTGCCAGATCCTGAGGATTGAGATCCCGTACGTCTGTTTCCCCTGAATGAAAAGGGTTTTGCAGTGCCTGATGAGTCCTGCCATCTGTATACCCGTTTATAGATATAATCCTCTGAGTCTCTGATATACTTGTTCCTCTTCTTCTGTTCAATCTCTTTCTTTAAATCCTGCTGGATCTTATTAATTTTATTCTTTAATGAATCAAGTTCATCAGATTTCAAAGAGTCTTTTAGCTGGACTTCAATTGCTGCAATTTTGTCTTTAGATTCCAAAATTGCTGCTTGTAAGTGTTTTATAGTTAATATCATCAAGTCCATTGAACATTTATTTAAGATGTTGGCAAATTGAGTACAATATTCAATATTATCACAAAAGAAAGTTGGTCTAAGGTTAACCCTTAGTCCTCGTGGAATTTTCTCAGTCCTGTGATATTGAGCGAGTGTGGCTGCATGCAGTTCATATGAGGTCAAATGTCTCACCTCTTTTTCCCAGTCTCGTCCTCTCCACTCAGATGCTGGGATATTCAGAAAATCCGTGGAAGTAGCCACAGTGGCAAGTATATCACTAGCCTGTTCAGTAGTAAATGAAAGCGTTGTAGGATTCATGGATTCAATCTGGTGCTCGTCTCACTGGAAGAAGGCCAGGGAATATACAGAAACAGAAGTTCCAGGCGGCACACAATCCTTCAAGGTGCACGTGTCCAAGGAAGGCATCCACAGTATAATTAATACAAAGGACCGGCACTCCAAATCTTCTGAAATATTTTTGTAGTTTATTCCATCATAATCATAATATACAGGCGTAAATACGCGTTTCGGCTAATAGTGAGCCTTTTTCACATCTATAGATTAAATGAATGCACACACATATATATACACACAATGAGCCGAAACGCGTATTTACGCCTGTATATTATGATTATGATGGAATAAACTACAAAAATATTTCAGAAGATTTGGAGTGCCGGTCCTTTGTATTAATTATACTGTGGATGCCTTCCTTGGACACGTGCACCTTGAAGGATTGTGTGCCGCCTGGAACTTCTGTTTCTGTATATTCCCTGGCCTTCTTCCAGTGAGACGAGCACCAGATTGAATCCATGAATCCTACAACGCTTTCATTTACTACTGAACAGGCTAGTGATATACTTGCCACTGTGGCTACTTCCACGGATTTTCTGAATATCCCAGCATCTGAGTGGAGAGGACGAGACTGGGAAAAAGAGGTGAGACATTTGACCTCATATGAACTGCATGCAGCCACACTCGCTCAATATCACAGGACTGAGAAAATTCCACGAGGACTAAGGGTTAACCTTAGACCAACTTTCTTTTGTGATAATATTGAATATTGTACTCAATTTGCCAACATCTTAAATAAATGTTCAATGGACTTGATGATATTAACTATAAAACACTTACAAGCAGCAATTTTGGAATCTAAAGACAAAATTGCAGCAATTGAAGTCCAGCTAAAAGACTCTTTGAAATCTGATGAACTTGATTCATTAAAGAATAAAATTAATAAGATCCAGCAGGATTTAAAGAAAGAGATTGAACAGAAGAAGAGGAACAAGTATATCAGAGACTCAGAGGATTATATCTATAAACGGGTATACAGATGGCAGGACTCATCAGGCACTGCAAAACCCTTTTCATTCAGGGGAAACAGACGTACGGGATCTCAATCCTCAGGATCTGGCAGCGAGTCCACCACTATATCCAGGGCTCCTTTTTTAGGGCGAAAACGAAGGACCCGACGAGACCTCTTAGGAGAGCCGGACGCCATCATAGGAGACGTCGCGGATCCAATACGGACTCGAGCACATGTCAGGGAGAATCCCTAGTCCTGAACTTATCATCTAAATCCTTAGATTCAAATCAACTACGAGTTTTATCTAAGGGATTATCCTTTTGTCCATCTACTAATTTTGATTTTTTTGCATTGGACATTGATCTTCAAAAATTTTTTCGTTCCTTGAGGTTATGCGCCCAATTTTCAGACAGAGATACTACTACATCTGAAGGTAATACATCTGACACTATTTTTCTTCACAATTTAGGTTTGAGGGTTAAGAGTAGTATGAACCCTTTAAAGTCGTTTAACCCAATTGAAACCTATGTGAATTTAGTTCAGAGGGATGTAGATGTAATGGTTAAAAAATTCAAAAGTGGGGCTTTGTGTCATTATAATAACCTTAATAAGGAAGAAAGAAAAGCTTTAAAATCTCTCAAGGAGGATATGTCCCTAATAATTAAACCAGCAGATAAGGGGGGTAGTTTGGTGGTAATGGATAGAATAGCGTACATAGAAGAAATTATGTCACAATTATCAGATAGAAATGTTTATGAAATTTTGAAAAATAATCCAGTGTTTGATATCACCAAAAAATTAGAGCAGATTGTGGGTAAATATTCAGCCCTAAAAACAATTGATGACAAAACAGTTTCCTTTTTAATTAATAAACATCCTATTACCCCAATTCTTTATACACTGCCAAAAGTGCATAAATCGCTGGAAAAACCGCCCGGGAGGCCGATAGTGGCACTGACGGATTCCATCTTGTCAGCACCAGCTATCTTCCTAGAAAAGATTCTTACCCCTCTTATAAAGTCTACACCGTCATTTTTATTAGATACCTCGCAGTTTCTGAATGACATTAAAAATCTTAAAATCAGTGATGATGATTTATTAGTCACCTTAGATGTTTGCAATTTATATACGTCCATTGTACATAGCAAAGGAATAAGGGCTGTGAAGTGGTTGTTACAATCGTCCAATCACACTGACACACAGAAAGATTTGTTTCTGGATCTATTATCTCTTATTTTGGAAGAAAATTATTTTTTGTTTCAAGACACGTTTTACAAACAGCGGTGCGGGACCGCGATGGGCTCGAATGTCGCACCTCCGTATGCAAATGCCTATATGGCTTGGTTTGAAGATAATTTCATCTATTCAAATAATTTTTTTAAAAAACACTGTTTATTTTGGCGAAGATTTATAGATGATATTTTTTGCGTGTGGAGGTGCGACATTCGAGCTCTAAAGGTTTTTGTTCAAGAACTTAGTACAGTTTGGGTAGAATTAAATTTTACTATGGAGGTTTCTTGTGAAAAAATTAGTTTTTTGGATGTGTTGGTTACCAAGGATATTGACAACACCCTGACTACAGATTTATATAAAAAAACAACAGATAGGAACAATTTGTTATTATTTTCTAGTAACCACCCTCCACATTTAAAGAATTCATTGCCCTATTCACAATACCAGAGGGTACGCAGAATCGTTGCTGACCCTCAGTTATGTGAAATAAGACTTGAGGAAATGTCTAAAAAATTTTCTCAGCGAGGGTATCCCAAAGCCCTATTAAAAGATCAAAGATCTAAACAACCTGTTGTAAAGAAAAAGGAGAAATGCATGGCGTTTATTAACACATATCACCCGTGGTCAGTGTTTATACATCGCATTCTGCGCAAACATTGGAATGTAATATCTAATTCCTATCCAAAAATTAAAGAATTCAACTTGCCCCCTTTAATCTGTCACCGCAGATCGCAGAATCTGAGAGATAAAATTGTAAGAGCAGATCTAAAGCTGGTGTCACACTAAACGACAGCGACAACGACGTCGCTGTTACGTCACCATTTTCGGTGACGTAACAGCGACCTTGTAAGTCGCTGTTATGATCGCTGCTTAGCTGTCAAACACAGCAGAAGCAGCGATCATAAGGTCGCTGTGCTACATGTTCAGAGAGCAGGGAGCCGCGCTTAGCGCTGGCTCCTTGCTCTCCTGCAGCACACATCGGGTTAATTAACCCGATGTGTGCTGCAGCTACATGTCACAGTTCAGAGAGCAGGGAGCCGCGCTTAGCGCTGGCTCCTTGCTCTCCTGCAGCACACATCGGGTTAATTAACCCGATGTGTGCTGCAGCTACATGTCACAGTGCAGAGAGCAGGGAGCCGCGCGCACTGCTTAGCGCTGGCTCCTTGCTCTCCTTGCTACAGTATACATCGGGTTAATTACCCGATGCGTACTGCAGCCACATGTCACAGTGCAGGAGCCGGCGCTGGCAGCAAGAGCGGAGGCTGGTAACCAGCGTAAACATCGGGTAACCAGGGAAAGGTCTTCCCTTGGTTACCCGATGTTTACGCTGGTTACAGCTTACCGCAGCTGCCAGTGCCGGCTCCTGATCGCTTCATTTCGTCGCTCTCTCGCTGTCACACACAGCGATGTGTGTGTCACAGCGGGAGAGTGACGACCAAAAAATGAAGCTGGACATTCAGCAACGACCGGCGACCTCACAGCAGGGGCCAGGTCGTTGCTGGATGTCACACACAGCGACAGCGACGGGACGTCGCTGCAACGTCACAGAAAATGGTGACGTAGCAGCGACGTCGTTGTCGTCGTCGTTATGTGTGACACCAGCTTTAGTGGTAAAAGTAAATTAGCACAAACCTTCTTATCTACTCCTGTGATGGGCACCTTCCCTTGTCTTAATTGTGTACATTGTTCAGGGATCATTAAGGGAGACTCCTTTCATCACCCCCGCACGGGAGAATCATTTAAGATAAGAGGGTATTACACTTGTGACAGTAGCTACATAGTTTACATTCTGAAGTGTCCCTGCGGTCTTATCTACGTCGGGGAAACAACTGTGAAACTAAAAGAGAGGCTTTCCAACCATAAATACACCATTAGACAAAAGAATGTTTTATTACCGGTACCGCAGCACTTTGCTGAACACAAACACAATGTGTCACAATTGCGTTATCAGATCCTGGAGCAAGTCCCGCAGCCCAGGCGAGGAGGAGATCCTGTCAGGGCATTGAAGCAGCGTGAGCTATACTGGATACACCGACTGCAGTCTCTCCATCCACTGGGACTGAATAGGGACTATGATGTAACTTGTTTTTTGTAACACAGCCATACATATAATGAAATATTGAATTGATGCAACACAGTTTATTTTTATTTTTTCATTTTTCTTCAAAAGGAAAAATGCGACTTATTAAAATCAAGGAAAAATATACTTGACATGTAATGACAGTGTATTTGCAATATTAAAGATGTACTAATTTACATGGAAAATGTCAAATTTATGTAATTTTGAGCAAAGGGAAAAAATTAACCCTTTGATTTATTAGGCTGTTGTTCAACTATTGGTTCTTTATATGTCTAAATCCATTTGTAATTGTGGTTGAACCATCATCTCAGTGAATCTGCTTGTTTCAGTTTGAATTCTAATGAGAAACATATATGGAAATTTGATTAATAAATTAACTAATTAATTTAGTATGCAGATGAGATAGGTGGGTCAGTCACAAAGGAAGTAATCCACTCATTGTGTGTATATATATGTGTGTGCATTCATTTAATCTATAGATGTGAAAAAGGCTCACTATTAGCCGAAACGCGTATTTACGCCTGTATATTATGATTATGATGGAATAAACTACAAAAATATTTCAGAAGATTTGGAGTGCCGGTCCTTTGTATTAATTATACTGTGGATGCCTTCCTTGGACACGTGCACCTTGAAGGATTGTGTGCCGCCTGGAACTTCTGTTTCTGTTTATTAAGTGTATAGCTATCCTTCTATCTATCTATCCCTTTATAAAGTTTCTATCCATCCCTTCATATAGTATCTATCCTTCTATCTGTCCCTTTATATAGTATCTATCTATCCTTCTATCTATCCCTTTATATAGTATCTAGCTATCCTATCTATCCTTTTATATTGTATCTCTCTATCCTTCTATCCCTTTATATAGGATCTATCTATCATCTTTTATATAGCCCATACAGCCATTAGGCCACATGGGTATATAGTATCCCATCCGAGAGCATCAGACGCGATATGCTAATGACCCCCGGACTCCTACTCTGCTGAGAGTGTAAGCCAAGTGACAATATACTGTGATGTGATCTGCTATCAGATCACAGCTGTAGAGAAGAGGGAGCGACTAATCTCCTTATCTCCTCCATTATCAGCTTATGCGATTATCGCACTGCACTCCCATGTAATGTGAGTGCAGTGCGATGTTTCTCTCGCACCCATAGACGTGTATGGGTGTGAGTGAAAATGAATCGGATTCCACCCGCAACATGCTGCAATTGTTTTCTTGGTCAGATTATGGCTGAGATAAGAATTGCACATGGGTGCTGCCCCATAGAGTAGCATTGCTCCAAGTGGAATGCAATTTTTTTTTATCGCATTCTATTCACTCTGTTTTACTCACCGTGTGTCCTTACCGTTAGAGAGTTACAGTTCCAATATGTTGCCTTTTTGGTAGGATCAGGGGAAGGCAGAGAAAAATTATTACATCTTACAATTATTCTAACTTAGAAAACAGTTTCCATATTTCTGCATGCAGGCTCTCAAAAATTTTGGATATAACTATATAATTAGTTTATGAATAAACATATGGTTAGTAAATTATTCCCATGACCATTTGTATAGTAAGTTTGAGTTTTATTTTTAAACATGAGAACACATATATAATCCACTGGTATTTTCATGTTTTTTTTATGGCTTGTGGCCCACAGAAAAGAATCAGAGAAATGCTTTACATATACTGGAACTGAAGCACATAACTTGTTTAGTCCAATATTAATATTTGGCCGAGTATCCCAAACAACTCTATGTACCCTTCATTTATCGTCAAGCTATTTTACACTGTGCACCAAAAACAAATACCAATGCAATGGAATAATCACCTAGAATACAATTTTATTTAATAAATGTATCTGATCTACTGGAGACAAAAAAGGAACTTGTCACCATGAAAAAGCAGTCAAATCTGCTTGTATCATGTAACAGTGCATGGAAAACAGAGCAGAGTGATATATAGTTTTGTGAGAAAACATGCAGTATAACCTGTTTTTTCATCATTTAATGTGTTGTGGGGTTTTGGGACAAATGGGCAGTCCTATCAGTGATTGACAGATAACAGCATTCACGCTTATACAAAGAAAGCTGTCAGTCACTGATAGGACCGTTCACTGGATGAAAATCCTAGAAAGAGCAGAGGATTTAATGGTTAACTCACAGGTTATACTGAATCTTCTCTCACAAAACTAATATATGAGATTGCTCAGCTCCCCCTGCTCTATAGCATAGTGCCTGGAGACTTGAATGTATTTTCATGGTGACAGGTCCCTTTAAAACCGGGTTCCCCAACTCCAGTCCTCACGGCTCACTATCAGTGCAGGTTTTCAGATGTTCCTTAGCATTGCTCGGGTGTTGGAATCATGACCTGTGCAGGTGATTATCACCTGTGCTATAGTAAATAAATCCTGAAAACATGCACTGTTGGTGAGCCATGAGGACCGGAGTTGGGGAACCCTGCTTTCAAACACCCAGGACAAGGTAATATGCACTAACTATCATTCAAGATATAATGCAAGTATGTAAAAAATAAATATTTAAAACACAATGGTGGATGAGTAATAACCTCAGTTCAACAATAACATAACAATTAATCACCTATTAAAATATGTACAAATTGACACTAACAATGCACTACCCACCAAACCCATATGTCTTACTTTGCTCTGATTTGCTAACAAAACTCACCCCTTCTAATGAACTGGTTTACAAAAAAAAATGACAGCACATGGCTGCCACTTGTGTTACATTCACTTACTATCCGTGTCATAGACATGTGAACAAGGTCTTAAAGTCCATGCAAAGGCCTTGGGTCTTCTAAGAAATGTAGGTTGGTCTTATGCTTCTGTTTGGTTGCGGGGAGAATTCTTCTATAATATGGCATACAATGCGCCTCTATTAGAGTTGAGCGAGTACCTAACTATTAGTACTCGCTATACTCATAACGAATATTGTCTAATACTCGCGTATTCGTTCGGAATAGTGTGTTCAATGCAAGTCAATTGGGAAAACTCACTAAGTAATGCACTATTTGCTACTCGCACGAATAGTACGGCATTCGGGTTACTTGCAAATTTTTCCCCATTGACTTGCATTGCACATGCTATTCGGAACGAATACGCGAGTATTAGACAGTACTCGTTATGAGTATAGCGAGTACGAATAGTTAGATACTCGCTCAACTCTAGCCTCCATATAAAAGCAGAAGTATAGAGGTGTACAGTAGGGGTCAATGGCCGTCTATGGGTGCTGTACAACACAGTTATAGAACCATGGGCATGGGCCATTCACCGTTATAGAAGGAGCCTTTCAAAAAAAATAAAAAGCAGAGGTAGATGAAGGTGGGAATTCCCTGCCACAAATTGACTGTCACAGTGAACACTATGGGGTGGGATTAGAAATGACTATTTGACCTTGTGTTTAATACCTTTCTGTGTCTTTTTTTCAGCTGTGGTGGTGTTTGCCTTCATCCTATGCTGGCTACCATTCCATGTGGCCCGCTACCTGTTCTCTAAATCCTTTGAAGCAGGATCCTGGGAAATTGCTCTTATCAGCCAGTATTGTAACTTGGTATCTTTTGTGCTTTTTTACCTGAGCGCTGCCATTAACCCTATTTTGTACAATATCATGTCGAAAAAATACCGTGCAGCTGCCTGCAGACTATTCCGGCTAAAGAAAGTCTGCAGAAAAGCACCTTACGCAATGAATGATGAAAGTTCACCTGCCTGGACAGAGTCCTACGTGAGCTCGTGACAGGAGACATCTGTACAAGGTTCTGCCTTCTGCCTAACAACACTGAAGCCATACTATTCCAGGAACACCTTGTAGGATCCATAATTGTGCTGTGTTTAATTGTAAAACACAATAGTATCTCAGGATTAAAGCGCTGTCTATGTGTGATGGAAAGCCCAGCCAGAGCTTTGCACCAGTCAAAACTATAATATCCATTCCTATTTTCAGAGTTATATTTTCCTCAGTGAAAAGCGATATCTTTTATATTGGTTTCTTGGAAGGGTGCTCAAGGCAAAAAGGTTCTCATGTGGGGCTTTCATACGTTCATACTGCATTTATTAAGCTATAACCTTTGTGTCCAAAGTGCTGCCATGAACTGTCAGTTTTCTGTAATACATTGTACTGTTTCATGCACTCCCAATGCTTGGTGTCCAAAGAATAATGGTCCTCAGTACAGTATGAAGTTTTATGTCATGTGATAATAGTGAGGCCAATAAAATCTTAAGTAAAATTGCGATTGTGGTTGTCAAATGATTCTGTCTCCAAAATCAGATCTGTGTGAGTCTTCGTAGTCATGCGGCACACAACTATTAGAAACTAATCCGACTTTTCGATGATAGTTGACCTATTTATCAAAGATCTTCATAATGTGCAACCAAAAAATAGAAAGCAGAGAAATTCACAGGCCACAAAAACAAATTGAAGAGAGCTGATTCATCAAAGCTTTATGTCACAAAAGTAGTGAAAAGGGAACAGGACAGATTAAAAGTTGATGTATTTTATTGTTATAGTAGTATGTAGTGGTTACATTTAAAAGTAAAGCCTGCTTTACATGGTACGATCGATCGTGCGATTTCATGATCGATCGTACCCGCCCACGTCGTTTGTGCGTCACGGGCAATTGATTGCCCGTGGCGCACAAAGTCGTAAACCCCCGTCCCATGCACTTACCTCCCGTTCGAACATCCACTTCCTGGAGTAGGAGGGATGTTCGGCATCACAGCGACGTCACACGGCGGCCGGACAATAGAGGCGGAGGGGCGAAGATGAGCGGGATGCAAACATCCCGCCCACCTCCTTCCTTCCACATAGCCGGCGGGAGCCGCGGGATGCAGGTAAGCGATGTTCATCGTTCCCGTGGTGTCACACGGAGCAACGTGTGATGCCACGGAAACGATGAACAACCGGCGCCATGTTTTATAAACGATCTTATGAAACCTAGCGACGAGTACACAACTCACGATTTGTAAGTGATTCTGCATCGCTAGGAGGTGTCACACAGGCCGACGTCGCAGGCAATGCCGGATATGTGTCACAAAAACCGTGACCCCGACGATCTATCGCACGATAGATCGTCTCATGTAAAGCAGGCATAACATTCTATAACCTAGAATATTGATGTGTGTTGTTTACTAAAATCAGCAATGTATATTTTCATAACATGTCTGGTGATATTCATATTACTTTGTGTTAAATTAATAAAAACATTTAAAAGAAAAGTAGTGAAAAGGTTTAAAAAACATTAAATATTTGTGCAAAGCGAAGTTACACAAATTTGTTGCCACTTTTGCCATTTGAATCATCTCCACTGAAATGGGCACAGCTGGGGAAGAGCAGAGGGATAGGGATGTGGCATCGTTCATTCAATTTATTAAAACTGCCAGCGTTTTGCACAACACAAATATTACTCCACACTCTGGTCCTAGGGCTAAATCAATCATTGCAAGTAAATAACTACAAGCAGCTTGATAAGAGAGGTATCCCTGAAATCTGTGTTTTAACCCCTATTTTAACCCCTACAGCATGCTGTCTTCAGATTACATACCAAAAATCTGGCGTCAAATTCCCTTTAACCTGACCAAATCAGTGAGTGAATCTGATTTTCCCCATTTTTACCTGCAGATTGCTATTGCTTGCCAAAGGAGTGATTCAGGTGGTATGATCATATTAAAGAATTCAAATTCCAAAATTTGAGAGTATGTTTAAGGCCTGCGACACACATCCGTGCCGCCGGTACGTGTTTGCCATTTTTGCACGTACCGGCGGCACGGAGACACGTTCAGCAATGCTACCCTCTTGTAGCAGGCACACACACGTAAAACCACACGGAACGTGTGTCCGTGTGCGTTGGTACGTATGTGCGTTTTTCTAAACGCTGACATGTCAGTTTTTTCTCTGGCAGCACGGATGTCACACGGCCCGTACCCGTACCACACGGGTGTAGTGTGGATGCGGTCCTGTGTGACACGCGCCGGAGAAAACACACGTGTCAGTGAAAAAAACCCAAAACATTTACTCACCTTCTCCAGCCCTCCTGTCTCTGCCGCTGCTGCCACTTGCTGCCGACCGCCGCTCATTATTCTCATTTAATATTCACTTCACTGCCTGGCAGCAGCATCAGCGGGGAGACGGCAGTGCTGGAGTCCGAAGATCAGCACCACGGACAGCAGCGCGGATAGCAGGAAGGACCACGTGAGTATGTAAATTACCGGTTCTACGTGTGCGATCGCGGATAGCACACGTAGAACACACGTGGCCCGCACGTACCAGAGACACGTACTTACCTGCACGCAACATGCAGGGGAAATACGTGTCTCTCGGCACGTGCGTGATTTTCACGTGAGTGTGGCAGAGGCCTAAGAGAAATTTTACTTAGAAGCAAACAAAAGAAAGATTAAAACAATCTAAAAGCTGAAGTTTTTGCAAGCACTTTGGCCCATGATGTACAAATAAATGTAGAGTTACACAGGGTACAGTCCTTATTGAAAATTAAAGGGGTTTTCCTACCTCAAAGAGATGGCATATATCATATAAAGAGGTGATCCCCTCCCAAAAAAATAAGCTATCCTAGGGCACGGGTGGGGAACCTTTTCTGCGGCCCACAGGTAAATTCCCAAGGACCTCAGTACTCGAGTTGCATCCACGTTTTACCTTCTGCTGGCTCTTTAAATGCAAATGTGCCCTGCTAACACGTGCATGCAGCATTCCCTGCTGAACACTGCATGTGCAAACAGTGAAAGAGTAGGTCCTTAGCATGTTGGTCAGTGCAAGTATGCTGAGGATGTACTTTATGGGTGGGAAGGGAGCTATGCACCCCCATCCCACAGAAGAGGAGCGGCAGCCCCACCATCTTCAGTGTTGTACATGCCCCCCACTGCTGTGTGGCTCCTGTGCTCTGTGCCCCGAGTGCTGTCTGTACACCCTCAGTGTTGTGTACCACCCCAGTGCCATGTCCCCCTTGTAAGGTCTGTGTTCCCTCAGTGATGTCCATGTCCCTCAGAGCTAACAGTGACCCACGGTGCTGTCTGTGCCCTCCAGTGCTGTCTGTGCCCACCTAATGATGTCTGTGCCCCACAGCCATGTCTATGCCTCCCAGTAACGTCTATACCCTCCATTTAAGTCTATGCCTCCCAGTGATGTATGTGCACCAGCCCCTCCTGTTATGTGTATGCCTCCATCATTTTCTTTGATGTATATATGCCCCAAGCATCTCCTGTGATTTTTATATGCCCCCAGCTCCTCCTGTGATGTATATGCCCCAGCATCTCGTGAGGTTTATATGCCCCTAGCAGACTTTCATGTGATTTATATATGCCCCAGCCTCTCCTGTGATTTATATATGCCCCCAGCACCTCCTGTGATGTATGTGCACCCAGTGTTTCCTATGTGATGTATATACTGCAGCCCCCATTTCTCATGAGATGTATCGCCTAACATCACAGCCGTACCAAAGAGAAGTAGCTCCAGCCACCACAGTAGGGGTGAGTTAATTGTTTGACCAAATATAGCAGGGTCATTTTCAAGTTGATAATTTTTTGTTGACCCAAAGTTTGGTAGAAATTTCCAAAGGGCCCTTGGCAGAAAATTGGTTCCCACCCCTGTCTTAGGGTAACTTGCTGATTGCTGTAAAGTCTGTCAATTTGATCTCCAAGTGATTCTGTGATCAGGGCCCTGAAACCCAGAGAACAGGATTCTGTAGCCCCATCTTGAATGGAGCGGAGGTGCACATTATCTGTCTTGGCTTCATTTATTGTCTCTGGTAGTCCCATTTATTGTTTGTAGCAGTCCCATTGATAATCAGTGGAGCGGAGGCAGAGCATGTGTACTTCTGTTTCATGCAAGATAGAGCTGTAGAGACCCATTCTCATAAACCTTTAAATAGGATCAACTTCACTTCTGTATGCGGCTAGGGTGGTACCAGTACATGGAAAAAGAACACCATGACAGTGCTGAGTATCTTCAATTTTAGGATTGCTGAGGGTCCTAGAGATCAAACCTCCACTGATCATAAAGTGATGGTATGTTCTGGCATGTTTGTATGTAAGCATGGCATGTACAGTAACGTCCGAAGTGTTAGCACCCTTTAAATTGTTCCACAAAAAAAGGTATTTCTCGTAGAAAATTATTACTATTGTACATATTTTGTTATACACATTTATTTCCTTTGTGTGTAGTGGAACAACACACAGAAAAACAGAGGAAAAAAAGGGAAAGTGGACATCATTTCATGCAAAACCCCAAAAATGGTCCAGTCAAAATTGTTGGCACCTTTCCAAAATTGTGTGTACAAAAAAAAACGATCCTCCAGCACCAACTGACATGACATGTCTACTGACCAGGTGGCCATCGGGGCTTTTTCTGCGCATTGAATGCTGTGATTTTATTTTTACATTTTTTTTTCAAATAAATACAAGCTTTTAGAAGGTTAGTACTGGAGGACTATTTTTTTCTACATATTAAAGTGGTCAGCACGTCCATGGCTCCGGGCAACAATCTTTGAGACCGGTGAGCGAAAACAAGTTTTTTGCATTATCATATTTCCAAAATTGTGGGTAAACAACTTTGTTTCAAGCATGTGATTCTTCTTCAAACTTACCTGTAGCAAGTAACAAGTGTGGGCAATATGAAAATCATGCCTGAAACCAGATAAAAAGGGGAGAAGTTGACTCAATCTTTGCATTGTGAGTCTGTGTGGGCCATACTAAGGCTGAGTTCAAATGTCCAGTAATCATCCTGCAGAGATCCGTTGGGAAAAAAGTTGAGCAAACACAACTTTTTATCATTTGTTAAATAACTGATGTCGGAGTGATATGTTGTTTTTTTAACATTAGAGTCTATGGAAAACAGATCCGTTAACAAATTGCTATTAAGCCATCCGTTTTTCTTACACTTGTAACAGATACGTTTTTTTTCTTAAAGGCTCCGTTTCAAATGGAAGATCAATGGCAATCCGTTTACGGATCTGTTCTCCATAGACTCCAATGTTAGAAACTGATCCGGCAAACATCATTCTGCCCATGGATCCTTGCAGCATCTGTTCTAATGGATTATTACAGGAAATGTGAATGAAACCAAACTATGGAGAACAGAAAGAGGAGAAGAACTGTCTCAGGACTTGAGAACCAAAATTGTTGATAAATATCAACAATCTCAAGGCTACAAGTCTATATTTGGGAGGTGCCATACCCATAGTAATGAGCGACTTATCCACAACCTTCTGCTTAGGAGATAACTTATTTTTTGGTAATAACCCTTTAAATACTGCACTTCCATGCACTGCATCTGATAGTGTGGTGCAGTCCATTGAAAAACTGTGAATAGAACACTATGACAGTCCTGAGTATCTTCATATTTAGGATTGGTGAGGGTCCTAGAGATCAGACCTCTACTGATCATAAAGTAATGGTATGTTCTAGCATGTTTGTGTCTAGGCATGGCATGTACAGTATATTCTAGAGTGAAGACATCAATGCAGCGTTAACCAAAAACGTAAATAAAAGTTTTATGGTTGATTTGTCTTTAGTTTTGGAGCTCAGATAAGAGTTCAGAGATAGAAATCCAGCATTTCAGAGACTGTACATGAGTTTCTTTAAAATGGCATTTATGTACAACACCCTTCAATCTTTTATTTGTCATTTCATCTTTGATATTAATCTGTGCAGGCAATGAATGAGGTGAATCGGTTTACTAATAATACCAGAAGTACTCGCGTTGTTTAAGCATTTTTATGTAGCCTTGAGTTTCTGGTAATGTAATCATGTTGCCAAACCTGTATGAAGACTTCAGGTCACACATTTATGATAATTTTACATTTCTGCAACCTACTTTGTTAGCATGACCAATATGACTAATTGAACTGGATGCTCTTTACAATGACATGTCAGCATATACTATTCCATTGCTGCGGTGGGCTGCAGTCTATTTATATACTAGTATAGAAAAGCAGAGAAATTACAGGTCGGGGTAATTAAATTTCTCTTATGAAGATATCAATAATGTATTTGGTGCCTCTTTCACACAGCAATATTCTGGTCGGTATTTTGCAGGAGTATTACAATGCCAAAACCGGGAGTAGAGCAATCAAACAGTATTATGAAAAGATTTTATCTTCTATGTTTTTTGGACGTAGTCTAGGTTTTGGCTTACAAAGCCAAATGCAAAAAATGCTTTACTAAAAGTAGTAATTCTCAATCCAACAATATGTACAAATAAGGTTAACCCTATCTTGAGAAAGGATGTTGTATATTGCATTCACATCTAGGAAAAGCGTCATCAATTGTGCAGGGGGCTCAATGAAGTGGCAAATACCGGCTATATTATATAGCCGGCACCAATCTATCCTAACAGCCAAGCTCCGGTCTCGGTTCATAACCATTTAAATTGCACTGTCAATAATCTAACTGCGGCATTTAAATGGAAATTGTGCACTGCCTCCCATGGACCCCCGTGAAGTGATCACAGGGACTGATGCGTTACTGACAGTAAGGAGCCTGCTGAAAACTTTTGACGCAGTTATTCCGGTTCTGCAGTGAAACTCACTATTGCAGTATATACTACTATACAGGGGCGTAACTACCATGGTCGCAGGGGTCGCCATTGCCACCGGACCCGCAGGGTTAGGGGCCCACTCTGCAGATCAGCAGCCGCCTCCTGTCAGTGAGTGAGGAGCTGCGCTGTTCCTGCACTTTCAGTAGAAGCGGCCGGGCAGGGTGAGCGCCGCCTCCCTCCAGCCTCTGCCTTTGATTACTGTACAGTGTGCTGCCGGGGTCTGCAGGAGATAGATCAGGTGAGGGGCAGTAGTGCAGTCTGACCGGCACATGTTTGTGAAGCGGCACCGTGCCTCTCCGTCCCAGCAGCACAGGCATGGCTGCATAGTTAGACCGTCTTCTCAGTTGCGATTAACTCACACGAGTGCAATGTGAGAAATTCTCGCATTGCACTCGGACCAATGTTAACCAATGAGGACTGAGAATAAAATCGCAGCATGCTGCGTTTTGGTGAGTTTCTCGCGCGAGTCTCTCCAATGAAAGTCAATGGGAGCGGGTAAATAAACGGATGTCACACGGACGGCACACACACCATCCTAGTGACATGCGTTTTTAAAAATATATTTATCGCATGTTGCAGAAAACACTGCAAATGAGTGAGGTCTGTCGATGTCAGTCTCTCTGTCAGTTGGTCTCTCTCTCTGTCGGTCTCTCTGTCTCCCTGTCTGTCGGTCTCTCTCTCTCTGTCGGTCTATCCCTCTCCCCCCCTCTCTCATACTCACCGATCCTCGATCACCGGCGCGGCGCTGCACGGCATTCACACTGCTCCGGCGGCTTTACCTCTTTTGAAAAAGCTGGCCGCTCATTATTTTGTCTAGTATTCACTGCTTTCCCCGTCCACTGGCGCCTATGATTTGTTGCAGCCAGACATGCCCCCACGTTGAGTGACATCTGTCTCACTGCAACCAATCTCAGCCGCCGGTGAGCGTGTCTATATCATGCAGTAAATTAAATAAATAATTAAAAAAAAATGGCGTGCGGTTCCCCCCAATTTTGATACCAGCCAGGGTAAAGCCATATGGCAGGAGGCTGGTATTGTCAGGATGTGGAGCCCCACGTTATGGGGAGGCCCCCACCCTAACAATATCAGCCAGCAGCCGCCCGGAATTGCCGCATCCATTAGATGCGACAGTCCCGGGACTGTACCCGGCCATCCCGATTTGCCCTGGTGCGGTGGCAATCGAGGTAATAAAGAGTTAATGGCAGCAGCCCATAGCTGCCACTAAGTCCTAGATTAATCATGACAGGCGTCTCCCCGAGAT